>NC_053158.1:206876692-207034192 GCF_016835505.1 Polypterus senegalus | reverse complement strand
TAGATAGATAGATAGAAAGGCACTATATAATAGATAGATAGATAGATAGATAGGATATGAAAGGCACTATATAATAGATAGATATGAAAGGCACTATATAATAGATAGATAGATAGATAGATAGATAGATAGATATGAAAGGCACTATATGATAGATAGATAGATAGATAGATAGATAGATAGATAGATAGATAGATAGATAGATAGATATGAAAGGCACTATATGATAGATAGATGTATTGACATATGAATGGCGCTTTACATTAGCTCTACCAATTTATTATTTTAAATATATCAAGCAGTGACTTCTCGTGACGCCCCTCGGATTTCTTGTCGTATGTCGAGCCGAGACGCGGTGACGGTGACAGTGACGTTCTCGCCGGTCGATCCCAACTTCTAAGTTTCTTGCAGTTGTTCTTTTTTTTTCGGTCCGGTTTACCGTGAAGGTGAACGTCGATAAACACATGGATGCGCTTTTTAGCCCCCAGCCCGACTCCTCCGCGTTGTGTTTCCTCTGCCCGCTCCCTAAAGCAAGCCATTCGTTTCTACCCCTAAGATTAATGGCCGTCTAATTGTAACTGATTTAAAGCCCATTTTCCTGCTCGCGCATTCCAATCAATTTCTCCGAGTTACACTTAACGGTGAGACTTTCGCGCTCCCCAAACAGATTAGCTGATGGCCGCGTTAAGCGCTCTAAATTGCTTCCTTTTTTTCTCGGCCCGAGACGCATTCCGTCAGTCAAGAGTTCAGAGGAAATCAGGACTTAATGGCTCCTGTTCGCCGCGGTTCTCGGCCTCATTTCCTTCGGATTCCTCTTTCCGTTTCCACTTGAGCTGCCTTGTGAGGCGCGCGTTCGGCTCTCGCCGCGTCACCTTCGGCGCTTTTCGATTCCAAGTAGCGCACCTCTCGATTACTGCGCCGCTGACCTCCGCACGGACACGATTCTGAGTAGACGTTCATGTGAGATAAAAGACCCCGATGCCAGCTGGTAACGTGCATGAGGATGTCAACGCTCGACTTTGCAGAGGGGTACAGGGGCACACAGTAGAGGAAAATCAAATATCTGTGTCTGACACTTACTGATCATGCAAGTCCTACTTGGCACTGCAAAGTGATGGACGGCGTTCAGAAAATACCAGAGAGTCCTGAGGATCTCCCAACACAGACCAGGCACATGGCAGGTGCCAGTCCATTGCAGAGTCAGCACACCCACCGAGACTCACTGTGGATCAATTTGGAGGGGCTAGTTAACCTCCTCTGTACGTCTTTGGGGTGGTGAGTGAAAAACCTGCACCAATACAAGGAGGGCATGCAAACGCCATATAGACAATAAGTGTGTACGGTGGTTCAGACCCTGTATGCTGGACTTATAAGGTGGCAGCACTACCCACTGTGCCACCCTGTATTATATTATTCATCCACTGATTCATTTCCTAAACTGATCAGCCAGCTCAGGCTGTGCATATGTTGGCAGCACCGGGTTCACTGTCATATCATGTCACGTCATCTCTTCTCATATAAGCTGGCACAGTAGCTGCCATTACTAAGTCATGGATTTAGCATCCATTGTCTTTGTGCAGTATGGACTTTCTGCACATGTCCCTGTGGGTTTCCTTCTGCCATCCTGAAATTCCCACTTGTTGTTTTTTCTGTGATTCCAAATTGGCACCAAGTGAGTGTTGGCATCGGTGTGTGTATATGTGTATGAGCAGGCCCCACACTGGACTTCCTGCTTCGCATCTCATGCTGCCAGAATACGTTCTGGCTCTCACACCAGTCTGATGACCATGCCATCCATTCGGGCTACTCCAGGGGCAGGGGTCAACCCTAACAGCATCCCGGGAAAACCAAAAGGTCCAAGCCCTAAAGGGATGACAGGACACTGCAGGGCCCATTCAGACACGACATTCGATCACAAACCTGCCCAGCTGAGGTGACATTAATCAGGAGTACGGGAGGACAGGGAGAAAGTGCAAAGTGCACACAGGTGGCAGGCAGGCTAGTATGGGAGCGGCAAAGTATACAGTAGTGGAACTCCATTCATGCTGAAGACCATGCATGATATTATTTATCATATTATCAAAGCCTCTATTTTATTATATTACATTAGATCATGTTATGCTATATAGTACGGTATAGCATGACTCCATTTATTCTCATACCCACAGAGAATAGTAGAGCAAAATTCTCAAACTTTGGGATTATATTGCAGAACACGTTACATTCTCAAGGCCACAGATATTTTACAGTATGGTATTATATTATGGTACAGTACAGTATAGCATAACACTTCATCCTCACCCCCATATATTTGTTTTGCCCTGCAGTGGGCTGGCACCCTGCCAGGGGTTTGTTTCCTGCCTTGTGCCCTGTTTTGGCTGGGATTGGCTCCAGCAGTCCCCCGTGATCCTGTAGTTAGGATATAGCGGGTTGGATAATGGATGGATGGACATATTTGTTTTGCGTTATACTGTTTTATACTATTAATATACAGTAGTATAGTATACAATAGAGCATAACTTAATTTATTCTCATACTCACATAGTATAATAGAGTATAGGATTATATTCTTTACCCCCATAATGTATTGTATAATATACTGTAGTATACAATACAGTATAGAAGAACATATTAAACATATCCTGGAAGCCCCACATTTTATTATTTTATGATAAAGTACAGAATAACCTAATTCAATCTCATACCTGCATATTATATAGTACAGTACAACATTGCATTGTTAAATTAGGGCCCATTAGACGAGGATAGTAGAATACAATAGAGCACGACTCCATTCATTCTCATAGCCCAATGCAGTGTAGAATCAGACTTCACTGGCCAGAATGGGAACTAAGAACTTGTCTTGATAGTATCGGTGCAACACCAAATACAGAAGATGAATATTCATCCATCCATTTTCAAACCCGCTGAATCTGAATACAGGGTCACGGGGGTCTGCTGGAGCCAATCCCAGCCAACACTGGGCACAAGGCAGGAACCAATCCTGGGCAGGGTGCCAACCCACCGCAGGACACACACAAACACACCCACGGGCCAATGTAGAATCGCCAATCCACCTAACCTGCATGTCTTTGGATTGTGGGAGGAAACCGGAGCGCCCGGAGGAAACCCACGCAGACACGGGGAGAACATGCAAACTCCACGCAGGGAGGACCCGGGAAGCGAACCCGGGTCTCCGAACTGCGAGGCAGCTAATATCAACGATAAAATATAAAATGATAAAATATGATGAAGCATACAAGGGTTAACATGTCCAGGTAGCCCAGTGTGTGGTCTGCACAGACGTGTAGTGTAAATGACTCCATTCTCATAACATTTTATGTAATATTACACTATTGTGTAGAATCATAGCATAACTTAATTCATTATCACACCTACAGTACATACTAATATTATATTCTGTCTTATTCTACTCTAGTATAGTACAGTATCACATCACATTCTCAGACCTTCACGTTTGATCATAATACAGTATATCAGAGTCGCTGAATCCCTTTGCATATCCAGTAGCGTTACTCTCTTCAACCCCCATATACCGTAGTAGACTATAATGCAGTGTAGTACAGCACAGCCAAGTTGAACTCATTCTCAATATTATTATTAATATTATTTTAATGTCGTTTTCTAACCCCCTTAATCCAGACCAGGACAGGGGGTGTTGGAGCCTCTCCCAGGATAGCGCAGGCCATCTCCTCATTTTATGTGACTCTGTGATGGGTGGGCTCTGTCCCAGGATGGGCTGCTATGCAAATCAATGCCCAGGTGTCTCCCCCAGCCCGTCTAGCCTGCGGGTCCAAGTGGCCGGGTTGTCGCCGGTGTCTGTCTGTGTGTCTCCGGACGGGGTGCCAGACGTTTTTTTGGCACAGACTCTTTCCCTTCTCACTCGAGCTCCGGGATGCTTATTTAAAGAATGAGATGAAAGCTCCTGACATGATTCCCCGGCACGGCGTCGTATTTAAAACTAACATTGCTAATTCAGTTGCGTGTGCCAAGTAATTCTAGCAAAACGAAGCAAACGTTGAATGCAAAAGAGATGAGAGGAGGAGGCCCGATTTCATCGCGCTGTCATCCCGACGCTCCAGTCCTCCGTGATGTCGATCTGCCCCCCGTCCCTATAAAAAAAGAAGAAGGAGAAAAAAAGCGACTCTGCACATAAAATGCTTACTTTGTCGCAAAAAAAAAGCCTCATTTATAACTGGTGACAAGTAAAATCTCCAAAGTTTTTAAAAGAATGTGATTGTTGTCAAAAGGAATTGGGTCCAACGTTGCCTTGTTCAGCTCTGGTTCCACTCAAAGCCATAGCCACGAGGGCTCCGGGGGAAGCTGCTGCGAGGCTGGTGGGCACAGACCAGCAAGAAAGTGAATTCTGCATACTGTACGGATCATCGCTCAGTTCAGGCCAGTCACATCGAATCTGCGATCAGCCACTTGTGCTCCATGAAACCGTCACAGCTCATCTGCGTCTGGCTGTTTGCTTGGGTCCCGCCGTAAACAAGCGCGGCCTGGCGAGATGGCGGGCGTCACCGCGGCCTCGACGTTACTCCTTCCAGACAGCAGTCCCCGCGCGGGCCGCAAGTCAACGAGACGAGCGCCTCTGGAGTGACACGGCCTTCCTTCATTAGAGCGCTACACGTGCTGGCGTGCGGCGTCGCTTTCGTTCCAGTAAATGAGCTGTGCTTAATGTGAACAACTGCTTTTCAAACCGGTAAACTAGACGGCGGCCACGGCTTGCTTTTCTTTCCCCCTCCTTTTGGAATGGCAAGTCAACGCGGGTGTAAGGCGCTATAAAATGGGGACGTGTGACGACTAACGCGCTTACGGCCCGGGGAGGCGGTCAGCAGTCTGCGGATCACCCCGTCGATTCTAAACGCCTGGCGCTAGTGAAACTGACCAATAGAAGCAGACTTCCTGCAGCCCAATGGCCAATCAGGCTTCTGACTGTGCGCGCCTCTTTCATAGCACTCAACTTTTATTCTAACCTGACGCAAGTAGAATTTCTTTTATTTTAAAACGTTTCCTTTATGTCATTTTTGCTTGTGGATTGTTTTTGTCTTTTTGTTTTTATAATTTATGTCATCTTGTGATTTTTTTGTTGCTTTTGTATTCTTCGATTATGTTGCCATGGTTCGCAAACTGTGGGGCGGCCACCTTAGGGGGGCGCGAAGTAACAAAAAGGGAGGTGCGAAGATGTTCAAAACAGAAAACAAGAATTAAAAATATGAAAAATACATCTATTGAGACCAACACAAACGAACTTAAACAACATTCTGATCCTGGAAAAATAAATCTAGAGTTACAAAAATGTTTATAAAAGTTAAAAATAAAAAAAAAATAAAATATGCATCTATGATATATCATTAATTAAAAAAGAACAAATTAGTATTAGTTTGCTCCTTTCAAAAAAACGTTAGCGGGGCGCGATTAAAACTGTTATGAAAACTCGGGTTGCAAATACTTAAAGGTTGAGAAACGCTGGTGTCTTGTGTATTTAGGCTTCATTGCCACACCCCCTGGAGGTGTGGCTGCCGTGACATCATATCTGTAGGTACGCCCCCTGTGTATTTCTTCTGGCTGAATGCTGAGATCCTTCAGTGAGTCACTGACCTCCACAGAGTGCGAGTCTTTACTGTTGGTGTTCTTTGGACCTTCCACTGTCTGGTTATTATTATTATTATTATTATTATTATTATTATTATTTTTTTTTTTAATTATTGTTTTTGGGTGCTGCTTTTAGATTATTCACTGAACATTTTGAGACTATTCCTTTTTCCCCCGATTTGTTCTTTTCCTTCTTTATTCAATAAATTATTGAAGCATAAGGAACACTGTTTCATTTTTGTCTAAAAGGCTAAGCAGCCTTCATCAAAGGTCAAAACTCTCAAGATATCATATCACCAACCTTCACTGGATTATGAAAAAGCCCAGAAATTCAAAAAGGACATCTGCATGTGTGCTGTGGATTACGAGAAAGCGCCTGACGATATCAAGCATGATAAACCATGGAAGGTGCCAGAAAAGCGAGGCGTCCCACATTAAACTGATGTAACCCAGAGGCCACAGTAAGCACACAGCATGGGGACACCGAAGGGTACACTATCAGGTCAGGGGGGGGCGCAGGGTCAAATGATGCACAGTGCAATGATGAGGATCTGGAAATGCAGCTAAGTGCAGAATTGCTGACACCATCATATGCCAGTGAAGATAGGACTTGGAAAATGGCGGACAGACAGATGAAAGATCGAAGCTGCTTTGAGTACCGTGGAGAGTGAAAGTTACAGGTGGAGAAGCTCTAAGTCATCAAGAATAAAATATTTTGGACATAATAATAATAATAAAAATAATAAAAATAATAATTTTCTCACTACTCAAAGCACACAGCAATTGCAGGTTAAGGGCCCAACAGAGCAGAGTCCCTTTGGGCATTTACGAGAAATGAATCACGAGGAACAAGAAGATCAGAACGACAACACACATGCTGGACAGATACGACCAGAAACAAAGAGCCGCCGTACCTGAGAGATTTCCCTCAAGACCGACCCAAAGAGATGTCGAAAATCAGAAATGAATGAATGGATAAATCAAACAATCAAGGAACTTCGTTTCAGATGGAAGACCAGAGGTTTACTGTTTCCTCTCCCTTGAAGGACATTTTTGGATATGATATATATATATATATATAGTCACACACGTGTGCTTGGGGAGCAGTCGATGGGTTTGACTCTGTGTGTGGTAACATCAGACCTGGGGGTGACAGGGTGTCCTAATGCCTCTCTTCCTTCTTCTGCAGATCCCCAGAAGCCAGCCTCACCTAACGACACTCCTGGTCCCTCCACAGAGTGCACTTCCAGGTTCCACGTCCAGAGACCTCCCATTCACTCCCATGCCTCTCCTCACTTCCACGTCTAGCTTCAGACACTACATCGCTGCCATATTTGTGTCACTCGATCGACAACGTGTGTGAGGCTCAGTCCCAGGAGGCTACTCTGTTGCATTGCTACCTTTCTTCTTTTTGTGTTCTCTTGTTGTTCTTTACTATTGTGATGGATGGCCAACACACCCAGGATGCTAGATGGTGACTTCTTTGCAGCTTAGCGGTGCCCCGTATTACCACAGGGCACTATGGGAGACAGAGGTCAGCTTCACGGCCCTGCTGGGTACCATAGGTGCCGCCAGGAGATGCTGCAGGGGATTTCCGTTTCCCATATAGCCTGGAAGTACTTCCTAGTCACGGGGATGGAAGAACAGAAGCAGCTCAGGGCTGAAGAAAAATGTAATTCTCCATCTGACCCGGAAGTGCTGACAAGTCACGTGAACAGAAGAGGAGAAGCCACTTCTGGGTCAAGGAATATATAAAGGACTATGGGAGACCCAGCAGGAGAGCCGGAGTTGGGAGGGAGGAGAGAAGGAGAGAATTGTTGTATCGATTTGTATTTGATTTATTGGGTATTTGGTGGATGTGGTGCTTTGGAGGTACTATTGATAAGAAAAGGATTACAATTCTTCTCAGTGCTTTTAAACTTGTGTCCAGAGCATCTGTCTGTTGGGTGTCACGGGGCAACAGCGCCCTCTAAGGTCCACACTATATTCTAATATATAAAGCAAAGTCGATGTGTGTATGTATGTTTGTTTGTCCACCATACAAATCTGCACCGGGTGTCCGATCGACACCAAACTGGACATGGGGCTCCTTTGTGACCAGGAGGAGGTCATGGGGTATGTTTGTTTGGGAAAAATGTTTGTGGTGAAGCACAGGGCACCTTTTCACTGATACAATGTTTGGCACATGTCCCCATACTTATCATCGACAAGATGGCCGCACGTTGCAACAGACGGTCACGGTGGCGCCATCTAGAGGCACATTTGGTTTCTGTGCGTTGCTCTTTATCCGTGTTTCTTTAAATTGCCAAGACTATGAGAAGGCCGTGTGATCGGGTGAAGATGAACCACCATTTAGATTTAAAACGTGAATGACCAGCTGACACACTCCCACATGCACTGATAGTGCGGCTATTCATTCGCCAACGTCCATTAGATGGCAGCACGTTTGAACAGAGACTCGCCTTAAACAGATAGCATCTTTCCCCCGCCATTTTCCACACATGCAGCACCGATTGTATGTCACTTCTCTCCATAGTTACCATCGCCAACGTCCGTTAGACGGCATCTTGGTTCAACACAGATGCTCCTTAGAAACAGACCCCGCCATTTTTCCCAGTTCGGTGTCAGTGCTACTCTTTCTCACTGGCTTTCTGGATTTGTGGTTCTATTTGCTCGATTTCCGACTCACAGTATGATTTCAGTGTTGCTCTTTCTGACTGACTGCTGCTCTTTGTTTGCTTTCTGACATGTTGTAAACATCATCAGTTCATCTCACTGTGGTGCGTTTTCTGTACGTAATACCATGTGACACATTATAATTGTCCTGCTTTTCACTAATATACCCATGCCACCAACAAAAGACATAGAATTGGAAGGTCCACTTTAGATGCCAGAAGAAAGTCTATTTCAAGCGCCACAGCAGACACAATCCAGAGTGGACGAACTTACAATAAAATGTCAATCAGAGAAATGTTTCTTCTATTTCTACGTTCTGTTTCTTTCATTTGAGAAATTCACCGATTATAGATTCTTGGGCAACGCCGGGTACTCCTGCTGGTATATACTCTATATATATTTATATATATATATATATATTGTGACAGATGGCTGAGGAGTCTGCACGGATGGGATGCCTGGAAGGTGGAGAGATCAGGGGCCTCATGCATAATGCCGTGCGTAGAATTCACACTATAACATGGTGTGCGGACAAAAGAAGAAATGTGCGTACGCACAGAAAAATCCAGATGCATAAATCTGTGTGTACGCCAACTTCTCCGTTCTTCCGCTCCATAAATCCCAGTCAGTGGGAAAAGTAACACTCGTGCACGCGCCTGCAGTCCCGCCCCAACTCCTCCCAGAATTACGCCTCTTTGAATATGCAAATCAATGTAAATAGCCCTTAAGCTCAGCGTTCTGTGAAAAGGCAACGGCAAAAGCACTGGGGGGTTGGGGTAATAGAAGAATTTCAGCGAATAGCAAGTGGAGGCAAAGAAAAACATAAAACAGCGGAATAAACAAGAAAAGGAAGTTGATCGAGTGACATAGCGTGTCGGAGAAACTCGAAAGCTCAAATTCACAAAGTCGCACAGTGCCCGAGATAAAAAGGAAGTTGTCACATATCAAAGTCACCGTGAAAAGGGGAGTCGTAGCCCACCATCTGAGTGTCACATGACAGCTAATTAGGGTACAGAGAAAAAAAAATAACAAAAATAGGGACACAGTAAGAAAAAAAGCTCGAAATGTCAACTTCAATCTCGAAATTCCCACTTTGATCACGTAGTTTATTTTGTCATTAAAGTAGAACATCATAAAGTTCATCTTAAAATCGTTTAATTTACTAGTTTCTCAAATCCCGTCGTAACTAAAGTCGCACGTTAAATGCTTTGTTTTGTATTTGATCTTCTTTGTGCTCTCTGTGTGTGTCAATCACTACGGGCTTCCGGGCTTTCTCTTCCTCCGACAGGACACAGAATCCATGACATTTGTGATATTACAGCTCTCTGAATAATTAAAATATGTGATATCATTTTCATGATGATTGGAACGAAAGCTTGTTATTAAGAACACGGTGGCGCAGTGATTGCTCATGTCTCACACAAGATGCTGCTGCGCCATGCGATGAAATCATTTACTGCAGCAGTCCTGTCTCTCTCAAACGTACCGACCTCTAATTCCTGTCCTCGCCTTTCTTTCTCCAAATACCCAATCGCCACACAATCAGCTCTTAATAGACGTTAAGCTTACAACGCCGATTCTTCAAAACTTTTAAGGAACATTGAAATATCTTCATAGTACGTGTTTAATTATTCCATCCATCTGTCCTTCCAGTGTCGCGTCAGCACCAGCAAGAATACAGCGGGAGGCAGGATCAGTCTATGAACTCGCTAGCGGCGCCGTGTCCTCACATGTTTAATTATTAACAGTACAGATTATTTAAAGGAAGTCAAAGTTTTATCTTTATAATATAATCAACATATTTTGCTGCATTTCATCTTATGTAAATACGCGCTTTATAAAGTGGCACAGGTTGTGCGATATTCTAACTGTAGTGCCAGTTCCAGTCAGGTGATTGTACTTATAAGTCCTAACTGGTCTACAAGGAGCACCCGATGGGCTGACTGAGTGAGTTTGGAGTTCTTGGGATGAAACTGTTTGTGAACCGCGAGGTCCGTACAGGAAAGGCTCTGAAGTGTTTGTTGTATGGGAGCAGTTCAAATAGACTGTGCGCATGGCTGAGGCAGCGTGTTCTTGATGCTGTATCCCGATAATTCTCTTTCCGATCAGCTGCTGCTGTGATTCCCAACTCAGATACAGTGATATAAATACTCTGAGTGGTGCAGTGAGAGGAATATGGAAAAAGATGATCCGCTGTGGCAACTCGTAACGGGAGCAGCTGAGAAGAAGAAGAAGAAGAAGAAGAAGAAGAAGAAGAAGAAGGAGGTGCAGTGAGAGTAACAACGCTAAAGCAGTTGGCGTACTATGGCTGTTCCCTGGACCATTATATTGTTACTGGTTAACTACAATCAGATGCATTAAACTAATAAACAATATGCGGTTAATTTCAGTGTATTTATAAAGCCGCGTCAGGGATGTGAATCTAAAAAAGAAAGGATAACCAGACAGGAACAGCAGCGCTCCTTTGACGCTGGGTGCTGCCAGTCTGCAAAACCAAGCGGATAACTTGGGTACGCCAGGGTATGAGGTACCGTGGAAATGCGCACAACTTTACCCCAAGTTTACGTTTTATACATCGCAATTTGAACGTGGAAACGTTCGTAGGCAACATTTCTGTGCGTATGCACCGTTTATACATGAGGCCCCAGGAGAGGACCAATACCTCCCCCGGGACATGAGATGGCAACCGCCCTGGTTTGCATGTGGGCCACACGTTCGGAGCTGGGAAGCTCCACCCAGTTGGGGGCACATGGCCACCACCAATGTCTACCCAGACATTGCAGGAGATGTGCTGCAGGAAGATCATCAGGAAGCACCTGGAGCACATCCGGGTAACTGTTTAAATGGGGCTGCCTCACTCCATTCATGGAGCCGGAGTTGGGAGGGAGAGTGACGAAGCTTACAAGAGAGGAGTGGAGGCGGCAAGAAAAGAAACAGAGAATGAAGGGCTGTGAGTGATTGGTGCAAATAAACAAAAAAAACGTGTGTGTTTTGTACATAAGCTGTCTTGGAGTCTGTCCGTGTTGAGGCTGATTCCCACTATACATATATATATGTATATATCTATACTAATAAAAGGCAAAGCCCTCACTCACTGACTCACTCACTCACTCACTGACTCATCACTAATTCTCCAACTTCCCGTGTGGGTGGAAGGCTGAAATTTGGCAGGTTCATTCCTTACAGCTTCCTTACAAAAGTTGGGCAGGTTTTATATCGAAATTCTACGCGTAATGGTCATAACTGGAAGCAGTTTTTCTCCATTTACTGTAATGGAGAGGAGCTTCAACGCCGTGGGCGGAGTTTCGTGTGACATCATCACGCCTCCCGTAATCACGCAGTACATAGAAAACCAGGAAGACCTCCAAAAAGCGCTGAAGAAAACATGCATTATATAATTGAGAAGGCAGCGAAACAATAAGAAGCGAGCGAGTGACATATACAACCATATTCATGAGTTCTGCTACTTCGGAAACAAAGCACGATGTAAACCTACACTTTAAATTAAGTTCATAGACAGGCTGCCGCTGGCGTTTGTAATTTAGTGCCTGCCCATATAAGGCCGTCCGTCAGCGGCAATCCAATAGCAAACTGCCACGGGTAAATATTCACGGGTGAAGGACTGTGCTTATGGAGAGGAAGATGAGATGGTCAGGGTGGTGTTTGACACAAACTCAGCGAAACTGCGAGAGAAAGTTTTAAGTGCCAGGACTAAGGTAACATTAAATACAGCCATGGACATAGCACGAGATGGCACCAGCACAGCTGGGAACCTTCGATGCATGTACACCGAGCGGCTCACGTGAACTGGACGAGTGCACAGATAAAAGCAACAGTTCCAAAGAGCTGAACAAAACCGAATCACACAATTGAAAAGGCAGCAAAAATATGAAGCGTCTGATACATACAAGCATATTCATAAATCCAGCTACTGCGGAAACAAAGCACACGGTGGAAAAGTCAATGTCCCGCTAAAGGAAGACAGTGTAAAAAACCCGTGCATGCAGTGTGTCAGGTCTCAGATAAAGAAGAAGACGAGCTGTTTATTGATGCAGTAAGAAACGAATCGATGAATGAAACCTGTCATCTTTACAACGATTGACAAACACGGAATGTAACTTGAACACAACACATCCTACAAATACGAACCTGATTGAAAGAAATAATGAGAATCAAATCCTTGATGACAGCAACACTCAGTAACACTCACAAAACAAATACTGTATATTGACAGTCATGTTACGTTATTTTAAAATGTTCCCTTTTCTTTTCTAGCTTTTTAACACACTACTTCTCCGCTGCGCGGGGGTATATATATATGTATATATATATAACCCGATCTACATACTCGAATAATGGATACTTTATTTGCCATCAATGATTGTTTTGGTAAAGCCATACTCAGTGTATTCATTAGATGAACGGTAAAAAAGTAAGAGCGAGGGGAGGATGACTCATTGAGGCATGCAGGCTGTAGTGCGTCAACTCTATCTGAATTGCGATCACATTTGAAAAATATATCTTTTCAAGTTCTATTTAGTCCATATGTGTCAAACTCGAGGGCGCGGGCCACATCCGCCCGCGTGTAATTATATCCGGCCCGAGATCATTTTATATACTGTATTATTGTTATTAAAGCCGGGTATATGAAGCGCTGGTAACACAATAAACTACAGATCCCATAATGCAGCGCTTCAGCTGCCTTGCCGAACAGTTACCGCGTTAATCAAGTCTACCTTATGATGCTGCAAGTTATTGCGAAGCTAGAGTTATTGCAATGAGTTTGCACGGCGCTTTGGTGACTTTGAAGAACAAAAAAAGTCCGTCTACATGCGGCTCGAACCTTGTGCATGTTTGGTAGCACATATCTGTGTGAGAAGCTCTTCTCAGTGATAAAGACTAACAACACAGCACACAGGAGTCGCCTCACTGATGAGCACCTGCAATCCATCCTGAGAATCTCCACAACACAGAACTTCACAGCAAACAGAAACGAACTTGTGGCCAAAAAGATGCCAGGCGTCCAGCTCTAAAATGACATATGAGCAAAGACAACTGAATGATTTGATTTGTTATTGCACGTAAGAGCGGGAGTCAACCGTTTTAACAAACAGCGTATTGCACTGATACGAAATAGCTGTGTGTGTATATATGTAGATATGTATATGTATGTATATATGTGTATATGTATAGATATATATATATATATGTGTGTGTGTGTGTGTGTATATATACACAGTATATATGACAACAACACTCATCACTCACAACAGTGACAAAACAATTACATTGACAATCAGGTTACGTTATTTTCAAAATGTTTCCTTTTCTTTTCATTGCTTCTTTAACACACTACTTCTCCGCTGCGAAGCGCTGGGTATTTTGCTAGTTAAATATATATATAGAGGGTGGTCCAGATCTAATTATGCAGATCCAGATCATCTGGATGACTTTGATTTTTGCGGAGATGATTCCAGTTCGGCGCAAAGACGATTCTTCATGTCGTCAGTTCGCACACTTCTTGATGGTCTGGTATTTTTTGGTGATTTTCTATGTAATAAACTTAATAAGTTATAGCGTAATGAGAATTGCATAACTAGATCTGGACACCCTATAGACTAGCCATTCTTTGTGGCTCCGCCCACGTAGTAGTGAAACGGGACAAACTTTAAAAATCAATAAACTAAAAGGTATCGCTAGCTAAGCAGAGGCAAGGTGCGCTCCAACGGGTGGCGAGAGACAGAGCGACCCCCACTCCTGACGTCACTCTTCCTCCCTCCCCTCGGCCGGCAGCCTGTGTCTCAGATTAGCGTGAATACATCAATACTCCTGCAAGCAAACAAACTATGGCTCTTAGCACGATAAGAGACGTCACAAAATCAACCGGAATGTTCAAGCAA
Organism: Polypterus senegalus; assembly: GCF_016835505.1. Taxonomy (NCBI): domain Eukaryota; kingdom Metazoa; phylum Chordata; class Cladistia; order Polypteriformes; family Polypteridae; genus Polypterus; species Polypterus senegalus. The sequence continues at coordinate 207,019,997 of NC_053158.1, read as the reverse complement.
ATTCTAGAATGGAGTTAAGGTACACGCCCTGAGGCTGGTATATGAGTGAGGATAGTCCCGCCCCCCTCCCCTCGGCCCACTGTGTGTCTCTCGGATTCGCACAAATAAATCGCTACCTCAAGCAAACTTTCATTCTTAGTGCGATGAGAAACGGAATGTTCAAGGAAATTCTAGAAAAAAGCCCGATCTAAATCCGTGAAGTAGTTTTCTCGTTGTTATCTTACTGGACATAAGGCACGCACCCCTCAGCCCCACCCCCATCCCCTCAGCCCCGCTGCGTCTTTCTCAGATTCACGCAAATACATTTCTACCGCAAGTGAACGATGATACATAGTGCAGTGAGAGGAGACGCGAAATCAGACGGAAAGTTCAAGCAAATTATAGAAAGTAGTGTTTCTCTCGTGAAAAGCAAACAGACAGACAGACAGACAGATAGACATTGGATTTATATATATATATATATATATATATATATATATATATATATTTAATTAATGACCTCTAAAAGCCTGGGCTCCATTTTTGAGCCTGAAGCCTGCTGTTTGAGTTTGGAGACAGACTGCCCCGGGTGAGGCCTTCGTCTAGGAGGACCACTGAGGTCCAAATTAAATTCGGTCAATGAAAGACCCCAGAACATCAGAGGAATTGATACAGGAAGCACTCATTAAGAGTCCAGAAATAAACCAATCCTAGCAACTGGAGTTTGAGACCTCAGGTAAGCTGCGTCCCCCTCACTTGTCAAATCGCACAAACCTCCTGAGTTAATGTCGACATCTGAAGGCAGGTCTTCACCCACCGGTATTCTCCACTCTTCATCGTACTAACACGTTGGTAGGACAAACCACCAGCCCACCTTCTTTATCAAAAGTCTGCTAGAGACCTCCGTGTGCCAATCGGGAGTCCTTTAGGCTGGCACATATCACACTGGGCATTAAGGGGCAGGTGAAACCATCCATTTAAAACAACATTACCATGACAAGACACCTTCACAGCCTGCCATGTGCAGGGCCGGTGCCATCATTAAGGTGAATTGAGTATTTGCCCACAGTGGGGCGCACAGGTTAGCTACCAAACATTCTGTTGGCACACTAATAAGCTTGGGCAAGGGCACTAGCAGTGGCACAGGCCCCGTGTTTTCATAGCCCACCATCCATCTGTTGGGGAACAAACGTTTGGACAAGTTGTGTCCACAGCCTGCTAGGAGTCTGCAAATCTCATGTTCGTGATCCTTTACATGTCTTTACTTTCAGTTCCATCTCCTGCAAATCTCCAAGTCTCTCTCTGTGCAAACGTTCAGCTGCGTCTACCGCCACTCTTATCTCTCTACTTTGGCATCATCTGCAAACCTGACCGACTTCTTACTCTGTTCCTCAGAAGTCCTTCATCATAATCGCTTCAGGCGTCTCCTGACTCAGCGGTACATCCTGACTTGTCGTGATGTTAGTTACTGTATGCTAACATTTGGCCACAGCATTCTTATGTTGTTTAAAATGTGCTATATAAATAAATTGACATTCACATTATGCAAGACATCAGTCATTTGGGGGTCCGCACCTGCACCTGATAGACACTCACCCACTGTTGGACCATGGAAATCACACACTTAGGATGAAGAATAAAAACTAATAAAGTAATCAGAAGGAGCTGAAGTTGCGTATGCCACATCAGCTGACCCTAGGGGTTCACCCCTCCAAGGGACATGGGGGTCACAAATCCTCAACATAATGGAGGATCGCTAGGTAGTGTTGTTTGATGCTACACTGAGGTTGCCGATCACAAATATGATCCTATTTTTGATATCTGATTCTCTACCGGTGGTCCTAGCCCACTAGAAGTCACTCCCAAAAGGATAAAAGTGACAGATATCAAAAAGCAGCACGTGGGCTATCGTTTTAAACAATGTCACGGTCATCGATTGCGAATATGAGGTGATGGCTGATTTTTGATCCTTTACTAGCCCTCTGTGGAGGTCCCTCAGAAGGTGACAAATGACAAATTCTCATGACAACACTGCATTAGTGTCCCAATGAGCTAAGAGCCCCAATTAGTACAGAGTTCCAAAGCTGGTTGTCCCAAACACTTCCGATAACAAACACTAGGGGGCACATCACTGTCAAACCCCGAATAGTAATGAGGGCCAGCGCGGCATCTTTACAAAATTAGAAGACATGTTCGTCACAAAGGAGCATGGAGCCATGGATTTGACCCAAGTCAAACAAAAAGCCAACGCAGAATTCAAATAGAGGGGTCACCTCAGTGGGAAAGGTGCTATATAATAGATAGATAGATAGATAGATAGATAGATAGATAGATAGATAGATAGATAGATAGATAGAGTGAAAGGCACTATATATAGATAGATAGATAGATAGATAGATAGATAGATAGATAGATAGATAGATAGATAGATAGATAGGCACTATATAAAAATAGATAGATAGAGTGAAAGGCAGATAGATAGATAGATAGATAGATAGATAGATATAGATAGATAGATAGAAAGTAAATAAATGATAGATAGATAGATAGATAGATAGATAGATAGATAGATAGATAGATATAGATATATGATAGATAGATAGATAGATAGATAGATAGATAGATAGATAGCATAGATAGATTGAAAGGCACTATATAATAGATAGATAGATAGATAGATAGATAGATAGATAGATAGATAGATAGAGTGAAAGGCACTATATATAGATAGATAGATAGATAGATAGATAGATAGATAGATAGATAGATAGAGTGAAAGGCACTATATAATAGATAGATAGATAGATAGATAGATAGATAGATAGATAGATAGATAGATAGAGTGAAAGGCACTATAGATAGATAGATAGATAGATAGATAGATAGATAGGATAGATAGATAGATAGATAGATAGATAGATATAGATAGATAGTGAAAGGATATGATAGATAGATAGATAGATAGATAGATAGATAGATAGATAGATAGATAGATAGATAGATAGATAGATAGAGTGAAAGGCACTATATAGATAGATAGATAGATAGATAGATAGATAGATAGATAGATAGATAGATAGATAGATAGATAGATAGATAGATAGATAGATAGATAGATAGATAGATAGATAGATAGAGTGAAAGGCACTATATGATAGATAGATAGATAGATAGATAGATAGATAGATAGATAGATAGATAGATAGATAGATAGATAGAGTGAAAGGCACTATATGATAGATAGATAGATAGATAGATTGATAGATAAATAGATAGATAGAGATGAAAGGCACTATATAGATAGATAGATAGATAGATAGATAGATAGATAGATAGATAGATAGATAGATAGATAGATAGATAGATAGATAGATAGAGTGAAAGGCACTATATGATAGATAGATAGATAGATAGATAGATAGATAGATAGATAGATAGATAGGTGAAAGGCACTATATAGATAGATAGATAGATGATAGATAGATAGATAGATAGATAGATAGATAGAGTGAAAGGCACTATATAATAGATAGATAGATAGATAGATAGATAGATAGATAGATAGAGTGAAAGGCACTATATAATAGATAGATAGATAGATAGATAGATAGATAGATAGATAGATAGATAGAGTGAAAGGCACTATATGATAGATAGATAGATAGATAGATAGATAGATAGATAGATAGATAGAGTGAAAGGCACTATATGATAGATAGATAGATAGATAGATAGATAGATAGATAGATAGATAGATAGATAGATAGATAGATAGATAGAGTGAAAGGCACTATATGATATAGATAGATAGATAGATAGATAGATAGATAGATAGATAGATAGATAGATAGAGTGAAAGGCACTATATGATAGATAGATAGATAGATAAATTAAATTTTAAACAGACCTTTATTAACAATTATAACATAATTGCATTTAAATTAACAGTCAAAATTAAACAACATTTAATAACACACTTTTCCTACTCATACTTTAAGACTAGACATTCATCTTCCAAGGAGCATAAAACATCATTTACAGCCCAAATTTCTCTAAATATATCTAATTGATTAATAAGTTTAAAATATTCAAATTCGATTCTCAATCTTCTTTGAAGGAGGACCTTAAACATTAACAGAGCATCAGTAGTTTTCTGATCTTTATCTCTATTTCTTCTCGTTTTTAACGTTGCCATCTTGGCCTGGCCTAACAAAAAATTGCCAAGTAAACATTGTCTTTTACAAAGTTTTGACACAGACATTCCAAAAATATAAATGAGGTTATTAAATATAATTCCCAAATCCTTGAACAATAAATCAAGAAAATGCAGCAGTGGTTGTAATCTGGTACAATACAGAAATAAATGATAAATTGTTTCTTTCTGAAGGCAGAATGGACACTGATCTGTTGTGCTGGCACCAATAGTTTTAAAATGAATTGGTGGCTACTGCCACATGTAGAATCCTCCACTGCAGGTCCCCAACTCTTTTCTCAATTGGCGGTTTATATAAAGTCCTCCATGCTGGAGATGTCGTGTCATGCAGACACAGAGTGTTCCTCCACAGGGTATCAGTCATGTCTTTCAAATACATAAAATGGGACACTTTAAGACACCAGTCATACAATTCTTTTTTTGACAAATTTTGGAACGAAATTCCATTTATGTGATTAATTGTTAAAATGGAGTTATTAGAACTGATAAAATCTTTTACATTTGGTTTAATTGTAATGATACATTCAGGAGGTTCTGCCTCTTTATAAGATCTCCAGAGATATAATCCTCACACAGAGGACCTGCACCCAATTGCACTAAAGAGACTTTAAGTTTGTTGATTATCGACCCCCCAAGACGGACAGACCTAATCCCGAGCTCATGTGCCACAGCTGCCCCAGACTTCCACTGGTTGCTGACCGGATCAATAAAGTTGGCTACTTTGGTAAAGCCTTTGTTCATTAGCAGTGAGTTTAAACTAACCGAGTCAAACTCCAAGACTGGATTCCATATTACCGGTTCTTCGAGTAACCAGAAGACTGACTCCACATTAATACCCACTCTGTTTGTTTTGGTGTGCCAAATCAATAACATGTTGCGGTAAAAGGTGGGCAGCACAGATAGCGCCAATCGCTTGACATCAATTAAAAAGAGTTGCCAATCAAAATTGAGATTTCCGACCCTGTGAAAAAGCGAATGCTAAACTCCTCCACAGTAAAGGCTGAGGGGCATACAAGAGACGTTGTAAATCTGTCAGCCTAAAAGCTTCAATTCTACTCAGAATGTCCACCAAGCCCTGACCACCTTCATCCACAGGCAGATGTATCACACTGCGTTTAACCCAATGAAGTTTATCCCAAAAAATCTAGTAATATCCCCTGAATTTCTTTTAAAAGCCAAACTGGAGGATCTGCACACCTAAATTTATGCCAAAGCATTGAAGCAATTAAATTATTAATAATAAGCACCCTACCCCGAAAAGAGAGCTTGGCGACCACCCATTTCCATTTGTTCAGTCTCCCCTGAATTTGGTCAATTAAGCCCTCCCAGTTATCAGCTGTGGCTCCAGACTTCCCAATGTAAATTCCCAGATGTTTAAATACCTTAGAGTTCCATGTTAGACCACTTGGGAGGTTTGGGGGAGGACAGTCCCAGTTGCCCATCAGAAAGGCATTACATTTGGACCAGTTGACCCTGGCAGATGACACCGTTTGAAACACCTGTAAACAGTCCTGCAGCAGGACAACATCATCAGGTTCAGTGACGACAACTGTGACATCGTCAGCATATGCCACCACCTTAAAAGATGCAGTGGGACACACAGGCAATGACAGGCCGTGAAGACATTGGCGAAGTCTGTGGAGCAGGGGCTCTATGGACAGCGAGTATAGCATACCGGAGAGTGCACACCCCTGACGAATGCCCTTGTAACAGAAAATGGGGCTCCCAACCCTCCATTAATTTTTAAAACACTAAACACATTCGTGTACATTAATTTAATATATCCTAGAAAGGTCTCACCAAAACCAAACCTCTTTAGAACTGTAAATAAATACTGGTGGTCTACCCGGTCAAAGGCCTTCTCTTGATCTAGTGAGACGAGACCTGCCTTAAACCCAAAAATGTCAGAAGCAGATACCAAATCCCGCACAAAGAAAATGTTATCAAAAATACATCGTTCAGGGACACAGTATGACTGATCGAAGGCCACCAAGCAGTTCATGACAGTCCTCAGACGAAGAGCCAGCGCTTTAGAAAAGATTTTATAGTCTGAGCACAGCAGGCTGACCGGTCGCCAGTTTTTAATGTTGCAGAGATCCCCTTTTTTAGGTAAAAGAGTCAAAACTGCTCTCCGACAACTCACAGGAAGTTCTTTATCCCTGATGCTCTCCACAAACACAGTCAGGAAGTCCTTACCCATGATATCCCAAAAGGACTTGTAGAATTCGACGGGAAGTCCATCGATCCCAGGGGCTTTGTTCTGATTTAAACTCCCAAGAGCTCTAGTGAGCTCCTCCAGTGATAGTGGCAGGTCGAGCTCTTCCTTGGTGGATGGAGTCAGCTGTGGTAGGTCATTAAAGAAAATTTCTGTGTTTAAGGACAAGTCCACTGTTTCTGCAGAGAATAAGTCTTTGTAAAATTTTAAGGCAAATTCCCGGATCTCCTCGGTCTCCGTCATTTCAGTCCCATCTGCAGTTTTCAGACAGTGAATGATTTTTGCCTGAGCAACCTTCTTCTCCAATGAAAAGAAAACTGCGTAGGGGCGTCTATTTGGGAAATATTCTGGAATCTCCCCCTGACAATGGCGCCCTTCACCTGTTCATCCAGCAGGGACCTCAGAGAATCTTTTTTGTCTTTTAGAGACTCAAGCAAATTGGCATTAAAACCGGTTTCCAGTTTGGTTTGAATTATCCCAATGTCCTCTTCCAGTTCTTTAATGGCCATGGTGACCTTTCTAGAAGAATGTTCAGAATAAAACTGGCAAAAGAGTTTAATTTGGACCTTGGAGACGTCCCACCATTGCTTCAGAGATGAGAATTCATTTTTGCTGAGTCTCCATTTGTCCCAAAAGAGACGAAAGTGTTGAAGAAATAGAGAGTCTTTAAGAAGTTTAGTATTAAAGTGCCAGAATGATTTAAAATTACGCTCAGACCCCAAAGAGAAACGAGTGAGAGCTAAACTATGGTCTGAAAACCCTGTGGGCAGAAGACAAGAGCCCAAAATGAGGTTCAGATTGTGCCGTAACGTATAAATCCTGTCCAGCCTTGCCATGGATAACATGCCACTGGAGGCCTTGAGCCATGTGTACTGTCTTGCTGTCGGGTTCGACTCTCTCCACACATCCACAAGTTCTTGTGATGAAGGACCGACTGCAACACCTTGACTGACCCTGGGTGAGGCTCAGCGCCATTCCTGTCCATCTCTGCATTTTCAGTGCAATTAAAATCGCCAGCTAAGAACACGACGTCCTCTGAACTGCACTCAGCTAGCACGTCTTTTAACAAAAGAAAAAAATAAACTCTCTCTTTGCCTTCATTTGGAGCGTAGACATTTAAGAAAATAATGTTTTCCCTGAATACGCACAACGACCTTCATGAGACGACCTTTAATTTGCTCAAAACAGTCAATGGACTCCGGGAGAAACGCCTTACTGAAGAGCACTGCCACCCCTGCGCTGGCACTGGAGCCATGGCTCAGAATCGATGTCCCACTCCAGTCCCTCTGCCACTCCGACTCATTCATTGGGTCAGTATGAGTTTCTTGAAGAAAAGTAACATCTAGTTTTTTCTGTTCCAAATATTGAAAAGTACGGCTCTCTTTAAGGAGTCTCTGCAGCCGTTAACATTCAAAGAGCCCAAAGAGAAAACAGGCATTAGAAAGAAAAGAAACGGAGCAGCAATGACAAGAAGAACTTTAACTAATGAACAAGAGAGGAGCTGGTGTGGAGCCATTATGTGCTGGAGGTGAGAGACTTTCTAACTTTGCTGATAACATTCTTTAACCGATTAAATTCTTTTCTTTCCATTCCCAAAGGAACAGCATTGCGATAACTCGCTTGGCTGAAACCAAAAAAAGTTCCAGGTCAGGAAAATGTTCTACGACATTCACCTTCCTTTTGCCTTCAAGAAAATCCAGAAAGCTCAGAATGCTTTCAGTGCTGTACTGTTTTTCCAAGAGTGCCAGTTAAATTGTCACTTGACATACAAGAGTCACTGTCCTCACCACCCTGCTGACTCCCTCACACTCTGGGCTAATTGTCACCTCTCTGGTACTTAGAAGACGATTCTTTAAAGACACGTCAGCCCCTCTGTCAGGTTCATTTTGTTACTTCTTGGCTCCTACTCCACCATCTGAGGTTTCTTTCCTCTTTCTGGGAGTGTCGTCCATTCTTCTTCAACATTCATTTCCTCAACAATTCCAGCTTTTCTTTCCCTAACTGCACTGCCTGAATTAGTGCCTGGTTCAGTTTCTGCCACAGCTTTGACATTTAAGAGAGGGCAAGCAGTTTCACTGTGGACTGTGGACTCAGGACTGGCCTCGTCTGCTCATCCACCTTAGATGGCTCACAGGTAGCAGCGCAGCATTCAGACCTTCAATGTCATCCACCTCAGTTGGTGTCGTTTCAATGACAGGCAAAGGCACTATATAATAGATAGATAGATAGATAGATAGATAGATAGATAGATAGATAGATAGATAATAGATGAGTGAAAAGCACTATATGATAATAGATAGATAGATAGAAGATAGATAGATAGTAGATAGAGTGAAAGGCACTAATGATATGAAGATAAGATAGGTCACACCATAGACTTCCTACAGTCGAGCTAAGAGTACAGGCATTTTGTATCTCAGATTTCTTTATTTCACTCCTTTCAACTGTGGAGCTACAACTGGGTATGCTGATTATCAGAACTTCCTACAGTCGAGCTAAGAGTACCTGTGGATACCTCACAGACAACAATCTGCTGATCTTCAGCATCGGAGTCGGAGTCTTCAGACTCATCCTCTATATCTGACTCACTCACTGCATTTGTGTTTCCACCCATAGCATGACTACCATCAGCTCTTTTACAGTCAACTGCTTTGTGCCCTGCACGGCCACATTTAAAACATTTCATTGAATCAGAAGATATAAACACAATATAGTCACATCCATCTACTTTGAACTTCAGAGCAACATCTAACTCACTGTAACCTCTGTTGAGGAGCATAAAAACCTGTCTCCTAAATGAGACCACATGTTTTAATTCTGGCTGTTTACACCCCAAAGGAATCATAGTAATGTCAGAAATAATCTCGCCATACCTTCTCAATTCAGTACGTAGCAGTTCATTCTTCAAGAAAGGAGGAATATTAGAGATTATAATCCTCTTTGCAGGAGTTGAAAGCGGCAAAACAGAAATGAGGGTTCCATTAATGACTAGGCCTTCCTGAACCAGTTGGTGAACTAAGGCCTCTTCATTTAGAAATATCACGACAGCCTTATTCATTCTTGAAGCAGAAATATGTTTTTACATCCAATTATTTTTCCAATTTCAGTAACACACTTCTCTACTGAAACTACTGGATCAACAATCAATTTGATGCCATTTCTTCTGCTAAGTTTTTCGAAGCCATGTGGCAAAAGGCCTGGCTGTATCCCTGGGACACAGCCATCCTAGCCACTTTTTTAAAAACACTAAATAAACTTGAAAAAATGACTATATATAAATAACACAGCAAAGAATTAAGAGAAATGACTAGAAAAAAGAAATAAAAGAAAAAAAAAGGAAAAAAGAAAAAGCTAAACTCAACTCACTCTCCTAGCAGCACAAAGGCCATTTCCACTCCAGACCAAAGCAATCACCGACACACAGAGAAACAGCAAGACAAGATAGATAGATAGATAGATAGATAGATAGATAGATAGATAGATAGATAGATAGATAGTGAAAGGCACTATATAATAGATAGATAGATAGATAGATAGATAGATAGATAGTGAAAGGCACTATATAATAGATAGATAGATAGATAGATAGATAGATAGATAGATAGATAGATAGATAGAGTGAAAGGCACTATATGATAGATAGATAGATAGATAGATAGATAGATAGATAGATAGATAGATAGAGTGAAAGGCACTATATAATAATAGATAGATAGATAGATAGATAGATAGATAGATAGATAGATAGATAGGCACTATATAATAGATAGATAGATAGATAGATAGATAGAAAGTAACTATAGATAGATAGATAGATAGATAGATAGATAGATAGATAGATAGATAGATAGATAGATAGATAGAGTGAAAGGCACTATATAATAGATAGATAGATAGATAGATAGATAGATAGATAGATAGATAGATAGATAGATAGATAGAGTGAAAGGCACTATATGATAGATAGATATGATAGATAGATAGATAGATAGATAGATAGATAGATAGATAGATAGGCACTATATAATAGATAGATAGATAGATAGATAGAGATAGATAGATAGATAGATAGATAGATAGATAGATAGATAGATAGATAGATAGAGTGAAAGGCACTATATAATAGATAGATAGATAGATAGATAGATAGATAGATAGATAGATAGATAGATAGATAGAGTGAAAGGCACTATATGATAGATAGAGATAGATAGATAGATAGATAGATAGATAGATAGATAGAGTGAAAGGCACTATATAATAGATAGATAGATAGATAGATGAAGATAGATAGATAGATAGATAGATAGAGTGAAAGGATATATGATAGATAGATAGATAGATAGATAGATAGATAGATAGATAGATAGATAGAGTGAAAGGCACTATATAGATATAGATAGATAGATAGATAGATAGATAGATAGATAGATAGATAGATAGATAGAGTGAAGAGGCACTATATAATAGATAGATAGAGATAGATAGATAGATAGATAGATAGAGTGAAAGATAGATAATAGATAGATAGATAGATAGATAGATAGATAGATAGATAGATAGATAGATAGATAGATAGAGTGAAAGGCACTATATAATAGATAGATAGATATATAGATAGATAGATAGATAGATAGATAGATAGATAGATAGATAGATAGATAGATAGATGAAAGATAGATAGATAGATAGATAGATAGATAGAAAGATAGATAGATAGATAGAAACGGACATTTTGTATTTAGCTTGTAGATGTGGAGACTGAAATTCCAATCAGTTGCAACATTTTAATTTTTTGAATATTTTGAATTCCTGCAACTGGAAATGTGAGCAACTTCATTTAAGGTGTGAATTTTATAAACGCTGCCGCCACCTGCCACTACCTTTGGTGACAAACTGAAATCACCGAGTGAGGCTAAAGGGGCCGTTGCCCCTCGATTATCTAATTTATATCAGATTCCTTCATTCTGACATTTTTTTTTCTCTAACACCGGCCCTGGTACGCCTGATGCTGGTCAGGTGGCTGCCATGCCCATTTTGTTTGCCAACTTGCCGTGTCCCCGTCCCTCATGTTTCCATTTAACTGGGTGTGAGGAAGGCACTGCAGGTCTCAGTGACGAATCCTTTCTCAGAATTTACCATGTATGATGTCACACATGCCAGTCAGAGGACCACCTTATGAGCTCATCAGAGGTAAGCAGTTCCAGCCTGGGGCAAGAGGGCGCACTGTCACAAATGGTATCATCTCTTTTATGATCTGCAGTGCCAAGAAAGTGACCACTGAGGGCAACAGAGTCCACCTCTTCCGGTCAGAGCCCTATAAGAACTCGGATGCTCCAGAGAGGGATGTCTCAGGCTCGGAGTCAAGACACACTCAAGTGAGCTGTTAATTCCTAGAGCCGAGAAGGCTTTCATTATTTCTGTTGCTTTGCTGCTGTGCGTCACTGAGCACCCGTTTTCTTTGACAATAACAAAAATGAAATAAAAAGAGGTGACCCGGCAGGCACCCCAACATTTCCTTGAAGTCCTCTCATGTCCTTCCACAAGTCCAAAAGCAGCTGAGCCCTGATGACTTTGAGTTGGTCTTGACTGAGCCTCAATTTGTAAATTTATCTGATTTTCTAATTTTTCATTTTTTTAAAGGGCAGTAGCTGCTTGCACCCGAGTCTCAGAGCACCGCTGATTCATTTCACTCTAATTGGGCAGGTAAGTTTGAGTTTAAAAAAAGCTTGTCTGGATAACCTGAGAATCAAACCATCCTTATGACACCCAGAAGAGGTCCAGACGAGCTCCAGACGGAACCCAGACCAGACATAGCCAAGACGAGGTTTAGATGGATCCCAGATGAGTCCCTGATAAAGAGGTCCTCAAAAGCCTAGATGAGGTCCAGTTGTAGCCCAGATAAAACCCAAGCAAGCAACAGAAAAGATCAAGACAGATACCAGACAAATACCAGACGAAGCCAAAACAAGGTTCAGATGGACTCTAGATGAGTTCTGACAGAGTCCCAGATGAAGTACAGATGAGGTCCACAAAAGCCCAGATGATGTCCAGAAGGAGACCAGATAAAATCCAAGTAAGCACCAGAGAAAAACACCAGACAAAGCCCAGACAAGGCCCAGATGGAGTCTAGACGAGGTTCAGATGGATCCCACATGAGTCCAAAATGAGATACATATGAGGTTCTGATGAAATCCAGACAAGCACCAAACAAGAACCAGTTGAGGTCCAGACGGAGCCCATATGAGATCCAGACGAGGTCCAGACAAACACCACCTGAAGCCCAGACAAGGTCCAGATGGAGTCTAGACGAGGTTCATATGGATCCCAGATGAAATCCAGACAAGCACCAGACGAGTTCCAGATGAGATCCAGACGAGGTCCAGACGGAGCCTATCTGCCATGGCCCCACCCCCGTGTCTTATGATGAATGATGTTTTTTAATTTACCAAATTGTTTGTCGAAGTTCCTGTTGATGCGCACGTACGTATGAATGTTTTATAGCCCTTATAAAGCAGCAATATGAAAACCCAGACAATCGGTTGTTAACGTCGTTCGCCTCTGTCTGCCAAATGCCGCCTAATAAATAATTTGGGAGCTGGAAGTCTGGAAAACCACAGAAACGGCCGGCCGACTCGGGGCGAGACTTTTCCATGAAGCAGGTTCAAGCAAACACGAGCATAAAGTTCAAAATTCAAGTGACGGGGCAAGAAAAGATGGAACTTCACAGGCTGGGGAGCGGCTGGCGTGGTGGCTTACATCTCATCTCCATCTTGTCTGTAATGTTTTATTTTAATTTTTTTTCACAGACTGAGAGGTGAACACCCTGATGTTTTGCAGCACATAATCGAAGACCACCACATTAGAATTTCAATGCCGGCAAACAGAGCCAGAGATCAGAGATGAGCTTTCTTCATGGAGAGCAACAAACACCAGACGCTGCCTTTGTTTTCAGTAGGAGATGATTAAGAAGACCCCTTTTCCCCTCATTCATTTTTTTTTTTTTTGAATGGATATGTCAGGAGAGTCACACAGGACTGGGATGGTGGGGGGCACTCAAAGTGAGAACTCAGCACTGGCAACACACCAGGCACCACTAGGGGGCAGTAAGCTTCAGCAGTGTGGTGGTCCCTGGGGTGGCCCAGTGGCCAGAGCACTGGACTGTAGACCACAGAGCCACCAGTTTAACCCCCCCGCCTCTGAGACCAACCGCTCAATCATAGAAATACTCGTGTTGTGCCCTACGAGGTGCCACGGTGGCAAATGTGCTTGACGATCACAGTTTAATAATCCGTGCCATTGATATTTCACCTGCCTGTTGTAAGTGCCACATGGGTTGGATGGGCATCCTGACCATAACAGCGGATGGCTCCTACCAGGCAGACAAGCAGAGAGCAGAGAAAGACTGCGGCCCTAGAAGAGATGGCCAGAGAGGATGAACAGACAGCCCACCGGACGTAGAAGATGTCACTGGGGACTCTTTATTCCTCCAGGACGCTAGATGGCAGCAGCCCTGGATTTTGGCACCCAGGCGAAAGAAAAGCAGCAAGGGATGATGGGAGATCTAGTCCAGCAGAGCAGCCCCACTGGGCTCCATGGGTGTTGCAGGTAAAAACTATATTGGACTTCCGACGGGCAGCAGCCCTGGCACCGGAAGTAATGCAATAAAAGGGACTGCCCTCCTTTATAGAGGTGAGTGGAGTTGGGAAGAAGGGAGGCAACACCCGACTGGAGGAGAGCAGTGCGGTGGTAAGACGGGAGAGGAATTGTGAAGGATGGAGAACCTGTGCTTTGTGTTTGTGCTTTTTATTGTGTTGAATAAACTCCCTTTGATTTGAACCCGGGACTGCACTGTGTCATCGTGTTTGGGGCTCACTGGTGCCCCGGCTCCATCTCACCAATAAGAGTGCCAAATAGCGAAAGCCACAAGTCAATGAGATCCATTCACCAAAGGTAAAATCGAAAAACCAAAGAGAGACGAAAAACACAATGCAGACGCCGCCATTGTAAGCAACAGGTGCACCCCGGGTGCACATAAAAATAGAGGAGACGTAATTAGAGAACTAAAATATACAATACAATTAAATAAATCAGCAAAAGCATATTCATAAGAGCATGATTCATAATAATAGAGAAAGGGCGGAGCTTAGCCAAACAATATGAAGAGCACAAAAGACCACAAAATGGTGTCAAAGAAAAGACAAATAAGTCAAAACAGTGCAGGCCTCACCACTCCAAAGCAGCCAAGACCCAAACTCAATATGCAGGCTTATGGGGGTTTGGATGGCGAAGGCTTAAAGTTACAAACATCCACAGAAATCGAGAGGAAAAAAAAAACTGTAGAAACCCCAGGCCCTCACAAAACAAAACAAGGCTCCTTTAATATTTAAACATGCATTCAGAATTCAAAATTCTGGAGAAACAAAAGCCGGAGGAATGACAAAGAAAACAAAAAAACGTGGCAAACAAATTCAAAACCGAATTCAATAAACGGAAAACTAGGAGACAAAAAATCCCAGAAATCCAATCCAAAAAGGCAAAATCGACAACCCAAGGAACAAGAGAAGCACACAAAGCAGAGGTTGTTGGGAGGCGGGGCCTCAGCTGCAGCACTAGGCGGCTCCGCCCCTTGGCAACACATACAAATCACAAATTTTACAGAAGTTGAAAACATAATAATAACATGAAATAAATCAGCAGAGGCGCACTCACCAGAACAATAGTCATGACAGAATACATCACAACGAAAAAGTGAAGGGGCGGAGCTTAGCCAAACCGTAACAAACATGGCCACCGCAAAGATAAAGAAGCAGGACCTCAAGATGGCTACAGCAATAATTAATAATGTGAATAACACCAGATAAATTGATTGAATGACTAAATAAAGTGTCAAATGATTGTGACATCCTAACCCTGTGGTGGTGGTCCGATGCCAACACCTCCAAGACTGGTCAGCACCGTCGTCAGCCTTCTGTGTTGTTGCACTTGTGCTTAAATTAAATGCAATGAACATGTGAGCCCCCAAAATGATTCGGACACATCGAGGCACTGCTTTTATCTGCATAGTGGACAAAGCCTAACCCTGCAGCTTTGGGCGGAAGGCAGGAACTGCCAAAGGGCACACACAAGGATCGATCCAAAATGGCAGGGGTGAAAAAGGAGCCACAAAAAGGTGGCATGAAGGTGTGAGAATTGAATAACATAATGAAGAAAAACCAACTGGCACATCAAACGTCACAAAATGAACCTCTAAAGACCCACACATCCACACACTTTCAATATCTGCTAACCTCAATCAGGGGCACAGCAAGAAGCTCCCTCAGGCTGCAATGCCAGCCTTGCTACAGGGCACACACACTCAGCTTGTACATCAGTGATACCCCTCAGGCTGGCAGTGCGCAGTCATCCCCAGAACTCAGGAAGTATGGGGCACAAGCTGGCATACTTCATCATTGCCCTCTTTGCTCTGATGTGGTTTTCTTAATTGGTGCCCATTGTGCCACATTAAGGAGGCACCCTGTTGAAATCAGCTGAATAGAAACCCCAGAAATAACAAAGGCAACCCATGCCGTCCAATCAATCAATCAATCAATCAATCAATCAATCAATCAATCAATCAGCACACCCTCATTGACAGTAAAGTTCAAAGGGGTGCCATTCATTGATGTTTTGTCATCAGAGGCCAGCTCTCTGTGCCAGCACACACACACACACACCAATGGACACATGAGCACAGTGCCACCTGTATAGTGCCTTTCCTTGCTTAGTCTCTACGGCTCCATTTGTCCCCAAGAGGTTTACAGAGAGAGTGCACACACCACCGCCCCCAACACACAGACATGTGAGTATTGTGTACTTGTATAGCGCCTTTCCTTTAATGACATCTGCGTATTTGAAGCTGTCAGTGTTTACTGCTTTTGTCTTCAGAAGGGCCACATTGAGAGTTAACACACAGGTGAGTGCCATGTACTTCTTTGGCACCTTTCCTTCCTTGGGCACTATGGCTCTGTTTGTCCCAAGGAGGTCTTCATGGAGACACACACAAACACGCAGACATGCAAGCTTTGTATATCTGTATAGTGCCTTTGCTTGTGCTGCCACTGCTGATCTGAGGCCTGGTTAGGAGATGCCCATGGAGAATGGGCACATGCTGACACTTGAGGTCCATGTGTCAGTGTAGCGCCTCTCCTGGTCTCTCTGACTCAGTCACCCCCGGCCCCCCAGGGGTCTACGGACACAGACATGCAAAGACACCTGAGCAATGTGTACCTGTATAGCACCTCTACTTATATGGCCTTTGCGGATGTATCAGCCATTTCAGTTTTTGTCCCCATTAGGTTTGTCCAGATAGTACACACACACACACACACACACACACTGACATGCAAGTGTCACATACCTGTATAGCTCCTTTCCATGCCTGGCATCTGTGGCTCCATTTGTCCCCAGGATGTCTGCACGGAGAGTGCACACTCACACACACACTTGTTGATCACCCGGGTCACCAGTCGCCCATCAGCCAGCTGCTGTGTTGCCATGGCTACGGTGACGCAGGCTCCTCAGGTTGGCCGCCATGCATTTTTAAGGTGTGTGTGTTTTTTTTTGCACTTTGGCTCGGGCTCGTTTTCCCCGGAAGGTTTTTATTTTCTTCTCATTCTTCTTCTTCTTTTTCTTATTGTCACCATCACACAAACGTGTTGTCATGGCAGCTCTCAAACACACAAAACATGAAGTCACCCCGGCAGGAGCTCCACGTGCGCCCAGGCCAGTCCTGTCAAGTCTCCACTTTGCGTCTGTTCCTTCTTAAGAGGGTGGGGGGAGTCTGCAGCACGAGGGTGGGGCACCGCTGGCGGCTCTGGCATCTCCTTCCCTGGGTTTGGACTTCCGGTCCAGTATTGTATGACTAAGAATTGCTGGGGCTCAATAAGATTAAAATCTGTTTGAATTGCACTCGTGGAATCTTCAGGGCGCCTCCTGCCCATTTTCTGGGGCGTTGTTGGCATGAAAGCTGTGCTGGTGCCATCCAGGATTTGAAGAGCATGTGTGCTGTGGACTGGAGCAGCAAAGAAGAAGTCCAAACAGGAAATCCCAAAGGCTCAGGGAAAACATGGCCCACCTGAGTAACAGGAGTTTACTGGGGGTCCTGCCCCTTTAGAAAAAAGACAAAAACAATGAAGATATAAAGAGCCCAGATGTTTTATTTGTCACTTTATTGAAATGCTGCTGCTGTTTTGATTGTTTTGGGGGGACGGTGGTCCCAGACACCGTGCTATAGGATGTCACCAGGGTGATGATTCAAAAGTCAACACTGCACGTCCAAGTTTGGAGATGAATCTGCTATAAACAACATTTCATTTTTGACTTTCAGGGCTCGAAATTCTGAAACAGACCCCTGGGTTTGAATCTGGGGTCCCATATTGGGGGGTTTGGTGTCGCATGTAGGAATCACTGGGGTTCTGAATTTAAGGACGGTGAGAGAACTTCAAGCCTGGTAAGCATCAGCAGGTCTTTAGCCTCCCCGGTGCTGAGCCCCACTGTCACTTTGGACACTTTGTGGGGGTCTGCCCTCATTCCCACCTCTTCCATTGATGCCCCGCCCCTTCTGAATCTGCTCCATGAAAGCCGAGAGACCACCACAAATATGTTTGTTTTTGATTTGGTGCCATCGTATGCTTTTAGCACGACAAACATTAAATGAGTGCCACCCCCTGGTACCCCAATTCTTTGTTTTGACTCCCCTCATTTATTCTTATGAATATACAGTGCCGTGAGAAAGTATTTGCCCCCTTTGATATTTCTGATGTCCAAATACAAGACAACCTGAGTAAACACAATACACTTTTTTATTTTAAACAGTCATTTGATTTACTGAAGGAAAAAGAAAGTTCATCAAGTCCTGTATTATTCATGTGAAAAAGTAATTGCCCCCTAAAGCCAATATTGGGCTGTGCCACCTTGATCAACAACAATTCGACGTTTTCAGTCACAGGAGCTCGGTCTTCGCCATCGCTTTGGAGAAATTGTGGCCCAGGTCTCCCTACAGAATTGCTTTATTTCAGCCCATGATTGCCTCTCCAAAACCTTCATTGTTAATTTTTTTTTTCCAGCCAATCAGAGGTGGACTTGCCGCCCTCCCACTGCAATTGCGCTTTAGCTTCAGGTCTCACACGGATGATCAGATGTTCTCCTTCAGTACCTTCTCAATTCATTCCCATACTTACGGAAAGTCAGCCAGGCCCTGAAGCCACAAATCATCTTCACACCATCACCATCACCATCATTACCACCACCACATTTAACTGTGGGCAAGATGTTCTGCTTTTTGAAAGCTGTGTTAGCTTTACTCCAGATCTAACAGCATTCCACCTTTGGCTCATCATTCACAGAAAATTATCCCAATACTTGTTTACTGGCAAATGTTAGATGAGCCTTCATGTTTCCTCTTGTTTCACGGCAATTTTCGTCCTGCTGCTCTCCTACCATTTGTGCTCCTAACTGAGCTGAGAAAGGCCTCCAGTTCCATAACTCTTCATCTCCCTTCTTCTGGATGAGTTTCCTATGTGCTCTTGGAGTCCTGCTGTTTGTAGCTGATCACTTTTAGGGTGGTCTGCTTGAGTGCCAGGGCTTAGCGATTGCTTTCCATCTCTTTATTGACTGATATTAATTCTTCTGGAATTTAAGGTCATGGTGCCCTGCTGGTAAAGACCCTTTAGACAACGTCACATTGCTGGGAAGTTTCTGTGTAAGTGAAGTTTAGCTTCAGTCAGGCTGGCAGCCAGAAAGCCAGGGTGTGTCTTGTCTCATTTAAAGTTGGTGGGGGGCAATTACATTTTCACATGGCTGATGTACATGTGCTTGAACATTTTTTCTTAAATACATCAAATGGCCATTTAAAAACCGTGTATTGTGTCTACTCAGGTTATGTTTTGTGTTGCACAAAATTTGCAGATTAGGAACAATGAAGTGTTATGAATAAAGCAAAAAGAGAGGAAATCGGAAAGGGGGGCAGATACTTTTTCACGACCCTATATATACATGTACAGTTTCCAGGAGACAAACAAGTGAAAGTTTTGTTTGCCGATTAATGGCTGACAGATCATGTGAGTAAATGATGGCACGTCACACCTTGAGGACAGTGAGCCCCACGTTGTGGGCCGCCACCCCATGAGGACCCGAAAGGCAAACAAAGTGTGAAGGGGACCGAGTGACGGTCACCTCCTGGTCTGAGCAGCACTGTGTGCCCACTGACGGCCATTAAGGTAAAAGGCGAGATGAAGTTTCACTCCTGGTGTCCGTCCTCCTGCACCCTGTCTGCCAGATGGCAACCTTACCCGCGCTCTCATGGCTTCGTTTATTATTTATGCCCACTTGAATGCTTTTTTCAAAGTGGCTTTCACCGGCGCAATTTCATGGAAAGTGGGACTTTGTTTCCTGTCACAGTTACCGGAGCAGCCAGAGCGTCACTATGGAGTCTGACAAGCTTTACAAAGGCGCTTCATCCATTATTGAACAACAGCTGAGTGGGGGTCCATCTTTGGGTTTGGGGACTCTCGCTGCTCCTGCCCTTATGGTGATGCCGTCCTTCTGATGATTTCCTTCAAATTGTTCTTCAGTTTACTAACCTGAGGTCTGAAGGCCGAGAAGAATGCGAGGAATGGTAGAAAAATGTAGCCGTGTCAAATAATTAGGCATGATAGGTGTTAATGGGGGGCCAGGGGAGAGTAATCCCACCCTTAATGTGGAGTTGAGGAGAACCTGCCTAAAGAACAATGATGTCCCTCCCACCTCTACCCTGACCCCTCCCCTTTCTGGGAAGGCACCATAAAAGGCATTCTGGGCGACAAATGCGGCTCCTTCGTGTCTGTTGTTAGCTGTAATAACCATCTACAGTATGTAATAACTGAAGTTATAATCAAAGTAATCAACGTAGACCTCAGTGTCAATGTTTGCAATGCTCCACCTGTTGGAATGTATTGTTTAGTACATGTAGTATCGAAATGTATTGCATTTGTCGCAGATGGTGCATTGCAAAAAATTGTAGTAATGACATGCATTTCTTCAAATATTAGTGACCGGTGCCAGTGCTAGGTTATTATGCACCCTAGACCAGGTTTATTAATGTGCCAACTGACTGTTTGGTAGCTAAGTTGTGTGGCAGGGTGTGATGATCTGCACTCTAGGCGAATAGCCAAATTAGCCTTAATGGTGGTGCTGGCTCTGCTATATGCCATAAAAAAGCAGTGTCACTGTTTGTGTTGCACCATCTGTGCAAATGAAAAATGCAATGTGTATGTCTTTGTTATGTGCCATTTGGTATGGATTTGTGAAAGTAGTGTTAATGTTTATGTTGTGCCATCTGCTGAAATAGCAAATGCAATGCATTTTATTACTAAACATGCTTGTGATGTGCCATCTGTTGGAAAGACAGAGACACAGCATACAGATGGACACACAGCCTCACACATTGACACTTATCCTTTTATTAAAGTGGAAATTTAAGGTGCCTCCTCTGTGTTAAGTTTAAATTTCTTTTTTGTCTTCTCTCTTCATATAGAAATATTGTTCAGTCCTTTTTGATAATATTGTTCTGCATAATTATTGAGAATTTTCAATTAATTTCTTTCAATTCATATTTATTTACTTTCTATACGTGTATGTTCTCCTGTTCTCCTTATATTTTGTGGGTAGATCCTGAAGAGGCGGGGCCTCCCTGACCTGACTACTAAAGGGACCACCCCCAGCCTTTAAAGGCATGCTGGGAAATTGAGTTCCTTTGGGGTTCATTGTATGCCCTTTGATGCCCTTTGTATTCTGCCTTAGAGAGACCAAAACTGAAAAAAGATCAAAACGTGAGGTTGAAAAACGAGAGGAAATTTGAATGAAGAGTTGGAGTTCGTAGTTAAACAAAGGGTTAAATCTGTCATGTTTGGATACCGCGGAAAAATAATGGGGATGAACTTTTATATGAGTTCTCAATAATTGTTAAAATGAGCACAAAATGTGTAAATATAAATCAGTCTTTGTGAGAGCTCTGTTTTAGTGAGTGTTGCCGTCTCACAGCTTAGAAAGGATTTGTCACTTTTATTATGGTTTGTTAATTTCTGGATTTGTGTTGGCACTCGGCTGTCATGGATCACCTTCATTATGACCTCTTTTATGAGCACTTTGTTGTGTTTCTTACTTATTCTTTTATGGTAATAAAACCTGCTTTAATACAAAGTCTTTATTGCATTGTTCTTTACAAGCCAGGGGTTTACAGTTAGCCTCACTCTTGTAGATGTTTAGATGTTTTTCAAATGTTTGGGGATATTTCTGTATATTTTGAATGGTAAAAGCCTGTTTCCCATTTTTGGGGTCTGGGCTGTGGGGTTAGCAGGTTCAGCTGTCTTGGATAACGTGGGGGTCTTGTAACCTGTTTGGGGGAGGGGGGCGATATGCTGACTTCAAATCATAACAATGTTATAAAGAGATAGGAGGACAAGAAATGGCAGAACATTTAAGGGAACAGGACATTAATTTAGCACTGAGGCTGAAGGACTTGATAATATATAAAATTAAAATAAATAATAAATAAATAACAATAATAAAGAGAACAATTGAGCAAACGTACTTCACTACACTACACAGTTATATAGTGCCTTTCATATCTATCTATCTATCTATCTATCTATCTATCTATCTATCTATCTATCTATCTATCTATCATATGGTGCCTTTCATCTATCTATCTATCTATCTATCTATCTATTATAGTGCCTTTCATATCTATCTATCTATCTATCTATCTATCTATCTATCTATCTATCTATCTATCTATCTATCTATCTATCTATTATATAGTGCCTTTCATCTATCTATCTATCTATCTATCTATCTATCTATCTATCTATCTATCTATCATATAGCGCCTATCTGTTACACTGTGCCTGTTTCTTTAATGTCTCTGGCCATTCCAGCTGCCATTACTCAGGATCCTTTTCACGTTTTCTTTGCTTCTCCTACGCCTCATATGGCAGGTATCCCCTCAGTCAATATGCCTGGACGCCGGTCAGCTGTCTCCAGTCAGGACGTTTTAAATGCCCGATTTGTGGACTAATAATCACTCGCACATCCATGCGGCTTTGTCAGTTTTCCTATTCAGTGGAGCTCATTAGCCAGGCTGAGTCCCTGGAAATCAATGAGCTTCACAGGTGATGCGTCACTGGCTAATCGGGTATTGATGAGCTTATCGACAAGGCCCTAATTAATCTCCCGCCTGCTCCTGCCTTTCATATGCATCCTTAATTGAGTTCTGCATCTCAGGCCTGCCAAAGACAGTCAGGAGGAGGGCAAGGAGGAGTATGAGGAAAAGGTGGAGGAGGAATACAAGGAAGAAAAGGATGAGGAAGAGGAGTATGAGGAGGAGGAAAAGGATGAAGACTGGGAGGAGGAGGATGAGGAAGATGATGAGGAGGAGGAGGAATACAAGAAAGAAAAGGAGTAAGAGGAGTATGAGGAGGAGGAAAAGGATGAAGACTGGGAGGAGGAGGATGAGGAAGATGATGATGAGGAGAAGAATGAGGAAGAGGAGAATGACGAGGAGCATGAGGAGGAGAAATATGAGGAAAAGGAGGAGGAGGAGTAGGAGGAAGAAGAGGATGAGGAGGAAGAGGAACAGGAGGAGGAGGAAGAGGAAAGTCATTTTACACTAAAGACCCTCACATTCACAAAGAGGGACACCCAAGGGGCACCACCCATAGGGCACAAGGCACATCATACTTTAAAACATCAAAATCAAGTCGGCTAACAGAGTAATATATTCATCCACGTGTTAAACAAAACCACAATCAAAAACATTTCATAATTAGACGCACCCAAGAAGAATTAAATCGAGAGGTTTGGAGTTTAATCCACAAACTTGGACAAGCATTGCCAGACCACCCTGATGAAGTCACATGGCACTGGTTCCCTAGCAACAAGAGAGGTGCCCTAACAAGTGCCACTCACACGGGCACCATTGACATTCCTGCTACCAGAGCCTCAACAATGGAGCAGAGACAGAAATGAAAACATAAAAATGCCAAGCCTGTCGTGACCCTGGGGGTCCTCATGTTCTGACCGGTGAGGTTTTTCAGTTTCCGTTTTGTTTTTTTCGGCGTTTCCGTGTGTCATGACCGCACAGCTTGCCATCGCATTATTCCCCTTTTGTCTCGCGTGTTTCGCACTCATAGACAGGTGAAGGCGTTCACATTGCTGAAAGTCAACCTGGGGGTCCGTCAGTGGATTTATTTGTTCACAAGTTAGAGACAAGTTCAGTGCTGAAATCGCTGCGGTCTGCCGGTGATCAGCTCTCTCAGTTTCTGTCTCCCGGTTTCCGCTTTTTTGTTTCTGAACATCAGGGGACCCCAGCAGTGCATACTTTAAAATAGAGGACCCCCCAACATCCCACACAGTACCTACTGAATAGCAGGAGTCAGCAGCACCCACACTGTAATTCTCTCTAAGCACCAGCGGCCCCCACAGCCCATACAACATTTTCTAAACACCAGGGGTCATCAGGGTCCGCAGCACGTGCAGTATTTTCTGAAGACAATGAGACCCCAGAAGCACATACCTCACACTTTGAAAAGTACAGTCTAACAGCAGAGACCCCCAGTGGTCCAGCTCTACACACAATGCCCTCTGAGCATGAAGGGTACAAAGGGCCCACAATGAGCACCAGGAGACCCCATAGTACCCTCCAAACACAAGGGGACCCCCATAACTTGTACGGTATGTTCTAAAGACCAGGGGTCACTGGGCCACTTAGCACTAGTGGCCCCCCGCAACCCATACATCATTTTCTCATAAACAGGGGTCTTCAGGCTTCACAGCCCATGCAGTATCTTCTAAATATCAGAGACCCCAGAGCCCTGGCAGCATATTTAGAGCCCTCTGAACATCAAAGACCCCCAAGCCCCATGGAATATCAGGAGCCCCGACAGCCCATGAAGTGTTTTCTAAACACCACGTGCCCCCAAACCTCACAATGTATCGGGGTCCTCACAGCTTTTCCAGCACCTTCTAAACACCAGCAGCCATCCCCAACACAGCCACAAAGAAGAACAGGGGTCATCAGGCCTCATAATGGATACAATACACACCGAGCACCAGGGGTCCCCAAGATCCACAACCCTTTTAAACACCAGAGACCCTCACAACCCATACAGTATTTTTTGAAGACCTGAGGACCCCAACAATGTATACAGTACCCTTTAAAACCCAGGGGCCCATACTAGCCGTTCTGAATACTGGGACCCCACAGTGCATGTTGTGCCCTCTGAATTGTGCATGAATATTAAAGGTGGGTGGGCTGCACTGTAAAAAATGTGAAATAAAAAAAGAAAAAGAAACAAAAGAGATTGTTGGTGGGCCAGTGATGGTTGAGGACGAGTGGCACTCATGGCTGCTGTCGACGGTGTGAGTGGCACTGAAGCCGGTTGGTGACGTCACTTAAGCAGACCACCGCTCTCACGTTCACACCTCACGGATGTTCAGGCTCATCAGTTCTTACAATGGACCAATGGTGTTGGAGTCCACAGGGTTAATGGGTCAAGCCAAAGTGACCACACATAGGACCACCAGCTGTCCCCAAATACCAGCACGCAGCCACACTCACTTGCTGTCACAGTGAGTCAATGGCTTGCCTTTGGACGGAAGGAGTAAACTGGAATCTCTAGATTACAAGGCTTTGGAATCAAGTGGGAGCTAATTAGGACCCCTCACTAAACATTCGTGTTCTGAAAGCGCTGCTGGAGGTGGAGCAGCAGGTACAGAACGAGACCCTTCACCGGACAGGACGCCGGTGCGCACCCCACACTCACTCACTCGCACACTCGCTCCGGTCCGATTTCCAGTTACTGGTCACCCTTGAAACTTGCGCTTCTTGAAGGTGCTAACGAAGAGCAGTAAAGTTGGAGAAAGACCCCAAAGCGCACGGAGAGAAGACCCCACTTCACTTCACTTAAATAGATAGATAGATAGATAGATAGATAGATAGATATTGAAAGGCACTATATAATAGATAGATAGATAGATAGATAGATAGATAGATAGATAGATAGATAGATAGATAGATAGAAAGGCACTATATGAGATAGATAGATAGATAGATAGATAGATAGATAGATAGATAGATAGATAGATAGATAGATAGATAGATAGATATGAAAGGCACTATATGAGATAGATAGATAGATAGATAGATAGATAGATAGATAGATAGATAGATACTTTATTAATCCCAAGGGGAAATTCACAGAGACGGTGCCGCACACACACACAAGCTGCGCCCCGCGTCCTCCTCTTCATTTCTGCTACCGTCGGGGGCGCTCAGGTCTTTGGTTTTTTGCGATTTCGCCCCTTCCAAAGCCCCCCAGAGTCTTTGTGATTTTTTTTTTTTTGTTTGTCATCTCCACTTATGGATTATCATCCCCCTGTCAAAACCGCAAAGATCTTTTATCGCTGAATTCCTGCGATGCCGTGGCCACCTTGGCAGTTGGCTGCCGCTCTGTTTGCCCTCGTCGCCGGGGAAACGCGTCACGTAAACAGTTGCATTTTAATCTTTTCCAAATGAATTTCATCATCCCGCTCGTTATTGTGCTCAGCGGCGTATTCGGCTCGCTCGCCCGCTCGC
This sequence comes from Polypterus senegalus, assembly GCF_016835505.1. Classification (NCBI taxonomy): domain Eukaryota; kingdom Metazoa; phylum Chordata; class Cladistia; order Polypteriformes; family Polypteridae; genus Polypterus; species Polypterus senegalus. The sequence goes on along the minus strand of NC_053158.1, from coordinate 206,993,936 downwards.
TGTCAGGACGCATTCGCGCGGCCGCCCCTCGCACGTTTGTTTATTTGTTGTTCTTGGAAAACTCGGAGGCCGTGATGTGATCGCATCGAGCAGATTCCACCTTAGAAATGGAGCGCCTGTTTCATGCTACACTTGCGCTCAAGTCGTCCTCGTTGGAAAACATCGGCGCTGAAACGGGATACGGAGAGGGGCGGGGGCGGGCGGATATTGGGGAGGAGCACCGCGAATCTCTCATATAGCGCCTTTCACAGTTGCTTTTATGTCCAGAATATATAGCGCCTTTCATCCCTGGCAGCGTTACAACACCGCGTAGCACTTTCGTTAGAGCGACTTTCAAATTAGACTGCATTGTAACAGAACAGTGCGGCGCGCCTTTCAACTGGTGTTATATAGCGCCTTTCATCGCTGCTAAAATGACAAGACAACGCAGCACTTCCTTCATTTCTTTACATTTTATACAGCACCCTTCATACTGGGCAAAGGTTTTTCTTTCTGACAGTATTTTATAGTGCCTTTCATCACTGTATAAAATACAAAAGGCAATTCTTTCATAATTCTTTTGTTCTTAATATTTTTTACTAGAAGAAAATAACATTTCTTTCCCGACAGTTCCATCAAATCTATCATTTCCTTTTACCATCGGTTCCTTTTATAATAATTAAAACATTAACTCTCTCTTTCATTTTTTGTTTATTATATAGTGCCTTTCATAATTAGCAAGCTTTCTAAACATTATCTCTTTCTTTCTTTCATTCTTTCTTTATTCTTAAAACTCCTTTAATCGTGGTTCCTCTTTCTTTCTTTCTTTCTTTCTTTCTTTCTTTCTATGGGCAAAGTTTACAAGATGACCACAAATGTGGAATATTTTGCGGTAAACTGGTGTTTAATGAGGCAATTTACAAACTCAAGTTGATTTTTCTTTTATTTGAAATTTGAATTAGGTATTATTTGATTTTTGCAGTGAGTTATTTTTTTTTTTTTTTGTTTCAGTGTAAATGATTTTTTGATCATTGATTCAAATCAATTCAAAACTCTTTCTTTCTTTCTTTCTTTCTTTCTTTCTTACTTTCTTTCTTTCTTATCCATTGATACAAGGCTGGATGAATCTCTACTTTCATATTATTGACCCCACCATCTAAATGTCACAGAAGAAATTGAGACTCATCAGACCAGTCTCCTATTGCCTAATTTTGGTGACCCCGTGTGATTTGTCACCTCAGTTGGCTGTTGTTAGCTGACAGGAGTGTCACCCACTTTGGTCTCCAGCTGCTGTAGCCCCCCACCTGCTTCAAGGTTTGCTGTGTTGTGTGTTCAGAGCTGCTCTTTGCACACTTCACTTGTAATGAGTGCTGATTTGAGTTCCTGTTGCCAGTCATCAGCTCAGACCAGTCTGACCATTCAACTCTGACCACTGGCCCATACTATAGATCAGACCACTCTTTGTAAACCTTAGAGATGTTTGTGTGAAAATCCCAGTAGATCAACAGACTAGCCCATTAGGCACCAACAACCAAATCACTTCACTTGCCTTTCCTACTCCATTCTGATGCTCGGTTTGGACTTCAGCGGGTCATCTTGACAACAACTACACACCAAAATACAATGAGCTGCTGCGATGTGATTGGCTGATTAGATATTTTTGTTAGCAAGCAGGTGTACCTAATAAAGTGGCCAGTGAGCATATATATATATATATATACATCCTAACACAGAGTCATGGAAGTCTGCTGGAGCCAATTCCAGCCAACACAGGGTGCAAGGCAGGAGCAAATCCTGGGCAGGGTGCTAGCCCACCACAGATATATATATATATATATATATATATATATATATATATACTGTATATATACATAGTGAGTACATATATATATATTTTTTTTTTAATTTTTGTGGTGAAGCCATGGTAGCCCAGCCTCTTAGGGTTCTATCCATTAAGTACAAGAAAAATGACCAGGAAGCAATAGTATGTAACATGAAAAATATATTAAACCAAAGAAAACAAACTTTAATTAAGGAGCAGACCCAGGCTGGCAGCTACAGTTGTCCAGCCAGCATCCTGGCACCCAATATTCAGCAAATCCTTAACACAAAATGGCATAAGGGGTGCACAGGCCTCAAAGCAGACTGGCATTTCACTGGCCTGCATAGAGACCGTCAGGATGTGAGTCCTGCATGCCCAGCCCCAAAAACAATGGGGTTCAGGCTCGTAAAGTTGAAAAAAAAGAAATGAAAAACTGCCAAGAAGAAATCCTGAGCACAAATCCATAGGACGGTAGGATGCGGATCTGCACTCCACGCCTCTCATCAGTCTGAATATAAAGACTGAGGGCGGTCCCTAGGCAGTGATGTCACTGTGGCCCCGCCCCCGCGCTCCACCCATAGCACAAGAGAAAAAGAACCAGGCAGGAATAATACAGAATAATTAAAAAAAGCAATACTAACAAAAATTTAAAATATGACACATAACGTGAGATATAAAATATAAAACAATGAGAAAAAAAGTTTAAATGAAAAGAAAACAACCTTGAATTAAGGATCAGGTCCAGGCCGACATTTGACCGTTGTTATAGGAATATAGGGATCGACAGGAGGTCCAGTTCGGAGTCCCGGACGGTGGCACACACTCAGCAGCCCCCCTTTGTCGCCTTCAGTAGCAGAGCCCCACAGCCTTTAAGCCCCTGTTTCCCAATCTGGGTGGGCGAACTCTCTGGCCGCGGGTTTAGACGGCAAACCCCTAGAGAGACTCGGGTGCGGTGACTGCAGACAGCGTGACGCGGGAGTGGTCGTGTGGTCGTGTTTGTGTGTGTCGCTAATTTTTTGCATTGCCGATTTATTAATTATAATGAGCCAAAGCGCAGCCTTTCCCTTGCATTGTACAACTTCATTAAAGGAGCGTTTAATAAGGCTAAATTGTATAAACAGTTTAGCTACAACTGCGAGGAGCCTGACTGTACATAACTCATTAACAAGATGGGGGTGGCAGCAATTACGCCGCGTCTTCCTAATGTCCCCATTTATTGAGTCACAGTGGCAGTCCCCCCCTTTCACACTCCGCGAGCTGACAGACGATCACAGCTTTTAAAACCCGCGAAGCAGAAGCCCCGCGCACGCCGGGAGTCGGCGAAATCGATAGCCGCGCGCATTAGCCGGCAGCCTGGCAGGCAGGAGCCGCGAGAGGTCAGCGCGGCCACGAGCAGCCCCAATAGGGGGCGCAAATCACTCCGCAAACTGTGAAGGCCGACGCGGCGAGCCGGCCGTTCTGTTTGATTATTGTTTATAGATACAGCGAGCCAAGAATGAAAGCAGAGCCTCGAGGCAAGCTAATTATTTACAGCTGAAGACTCATATCATTATCAGCGGGCTCCTAATTGCTTCACGTAATATCAATGTTAGTTGATTAAACAAGTTTTTGATAACATGCATGGAAGTCCTGGGAGCAGCCGCAGCAAAGCAGGCAGCCTTCCTCTCTCACTTCTCTCTCTCTCTCTCTCTTCTTCTTCTTTTCTTTTTCTACTTCTTTCTTTCTGGTTTTGATGTTTTTGCCACTTTAGAGTCGCATTTGAAATTCACCAGTGGATGTAGACCTCCTACTGGAGCCTCCTGGTTAATGTCTGTGTGGGGTCTGCATGTTCTCCTGGTGTCCGAGGAGTGTTGGACCGATGGGGACTTTAAACTGACCCTGAGATGAAGGTGTGCATTGTATATGTGTGTGTGAGAGAGAGAGAGAAAGAGAGAAAAAAAGACAGAGAAAGAGAGAGAAAAAAAGACAGAGAAAGAGAGAGAAAGAGAGAGAGAGAGAGAGAGAAGGTTCCCTGCCATGCATGCCTGGATCTTCTGGATGGATGGATTGGTGGAGAGGATTTGATGCAAGCTTCCAAAAAACAGTTCAAAATAAGACCTTCTGTCAGGAGAAGTCATCCTTGGCACTTCCTGCTCTTAATTTATAAAGTGATGATCGACCCAGCTGGCACAGGGGCACCTGACATGCCCATATGGTAGATACAGTGGTGTGAAAAACTATTTGCCCCCTTCCTGATTTCTTATTCTTTTGCATGTTTGTCACACAAAATGTTTCTGATCATCAAACACATTTAACCATTAGTCAAATATAACACAAGTAAACACAAAATGCAGTTTTATTATTTAGGGAGAAAAAAAATCCAAACCTACATGGCCCTGTGTGAATAAGTAATTGCCCCCTTGTTAAAAATCACCTAACTGTGGTGTATCACACCTGAGTTCAATTTCCTGATTACTGCCACACGTGTTTCAATCAAGAAATCACTTCAATAGGAGCTGCCTGACACAGAGAAGTAGACCAAAAGCACCTCAAAAGCTAGACATCATGCCAAGATCCAAAGAAATTCAGGAACAAATGAGAACAGAAGTCATTGAGATCTATCAGTCTGGTAAAGGTTATAAAGCCATTTCTAAAGCTTTGGGACTCCATTGAACCACAGTGAGAGCCATTATCCACAAATGGCAAAAACATGGAACAGTGGTGAACCTTCCCAGGAGTGGCCGCCACCAAAATGACCCCAAGAGCGCAGAGACAACTCATCCGAGAGGTCACAAAGACCCCAGGACAACGTCTAAAGAACTGCAGGCCTCACTTGCCTCAATTAAGGTCAGTGTTCACGACTCCACCATAAGAAAGAGACTGGGCAAAAACGGCCTGCATGGCAGATTTCCAAGACGCAAACCACTGTTAAGCAAAAGAACATTAGGGCTCATCTCAATTTTGCTAAGAAACATCTCAATGATTGCCAAGACTTTTGGGAAAATACCTTGTGGACTGATGAGACAAAAGTTGAACTTTTGGAAGGCAAATGTCCCGTTACATCTGGCGTAAAAGGAACACAGCATTTCAGAAAAAGAACATCATACCAACAGTAAAATATGGTGGTGGTAGTGTGATGGTCTGGGGTTGTTTTGCTGCTTCAGGACCTGGAAGGCTTGCTGTGATAGATGGAACCATGAATTCTACTGTCTACCAAAAATCCTGAAGGAGAATGTCCGCCATCTGTTCGTCAACTCAAGCTGAAGCGATCTTGGGTGCTGCAACAGGACAATGACCCAAAACACACCAGCAAATCCACCTCTGAATGGCTGAAGAAAAACAAAATGAAGACTTTGGAGTGGCCTAGTCAAAGTCCTGACCTGAATCCAATTGAGATGCTATGGCATGACCTTAAAAAGGCGCTTCATGCTAGAAAACCCTCAAATAAAGCTAAACTACAACAATTCTGCAAAGATGAGTGGGCCAAAATTCCTCCAGAGCGCTGAAAAGACTCATTGCAAGTTATCGCAAATGCTGGATTGCAGTTATTGCTGCTAAGGGTGGCCCAACCAGTTATTAGGTTCAGGGGCAATTACTTTTCACACAAGGCCATGTAGGTTTGGATTTTTTTTCTCCCTAAATAATAAAAACCATCATTTAAAAACTGCATTTTGTGTTTACTTGTGTTATATTTGACTAACGGTTAAATGTGTTTGATGATCAGAAACATTTTGTGTGACAAACATGCAAAAGAATAAGAAATCAGGAAGGGGGCAAAGAGTTTTTCACACCACTGTAAATAGATAGCTATGAAAGGTTGCTATATAATAGATGGATAGATATGGAAAGCACTATATGATAGATATGATAGATAGATAGATAGATAGAGAGATAGATAGATAGATAGAGTGAAAGGCACTATATAGATAGATAGATAGATAGATAGATAGATAGATAGATAGATAGATAGATAGATTCTCCCAGAGTCTCTGGATGGTCGGGTCAATTACAGAATTTAAATTAATCTATCTATCTATGTATCTATCTATTATATAGTGCCTTTTAATCTATCTATCTATCTATCTATCTATCTATCTATCTATCTATCTATCTATCTATCTATCTATCTATCTATTATATAGTGCCTTTCAAATCTATCTCTCCATTGCCACAGCTTCCTTCTGGGATAGATTGAGATGTGGATATTGTTGATGTTTGAAGCGCATTAGCCACACCCAGGAGGGGGCGGGAACTCTTTTGTAGATAGCCACGCCCAATGAGGTCCTCATAACAGTTGTCCAATCCTTCCAGCCAGATGATCCCAGAAGGACCTTTAGATGGAGCCACTGAAAGGGGAGCACACATTGAGGTGTAGCAGAAGGGGACCCTCCAGTCTTTGTATTTAGTGGGCACACAAGAAAATGGGAGGAGCACCAGAAATGAAACACATGGAAAGTTCTAGTGTAGTGAGGCCCCGTGTGCCATTGGAGCCCTAAAAGTTGACTGCTGCAGAACGCATTTGCTTCTGGGACAAAAAATGAAATTCATCAACAGCAGTCAGAGCGCCCCCCAGAGGCCCATAGCTCCAAAAACAAAAAAAGACACAACTACATAGGTATATCAGCCGTGTAAGATTTAGAAATAAATCTTGTGCCTATCCATGGCAAACCTGAAAGTGCTTGGATGCTGCCCTCTGCGTGCTGTTTCTTCTCTCAGATGGCAATCCAAATCCTGGGGGGTTCAGCCTGTGAGGTTTACTCCTTCCTTGGTTGTCCAGGGGGCTCTTCTGTAGAATAGGAGTACAAAGACCAAGTCAGGCTTCTCAGCTCAACCTCCAGATGATTTTATTGTGGATGGCCACGCAGGACCAGTGAAGTGAGGCGAAGGTGGGGGCAACATGGCAACCTTTGAATGAGTTAGTGAGGGGCACAATGGAGTCCAAAGTGCTGCTTGACTCCCCACTGTCACTTGACTTGCCAGCTCTTCTATTTGAAACAATCATACTGAGCCTGTCACCCTTAAGCCAAGGGGACCTTCAAGATCAGGGGACAGGCCAGCTATCTATGAGGGCAGAGTCAAGGGGCACACAGTGCCTCAGAGGCAGGAATTGAACCAGAGGCCTTGTGCTGTTTAAGCTCCCCCTGGTGGACATTTTGCATCTGAGGGTGAAAGAAGCGGCTGTCTGGAGGGTCAAAGGACTTCAGTCAAATATGGTGGGTGGCCATTCATGAGGAGATGGCAGAGAGGCCAATGGGTCAAAAGGGCAAAATGAAGGAAAAGCCTGGGCAGGTGAAAAGTAAAGTTGATCGAGTGAGGATATGAGAGATGATGGAGAAGAGAAGAGAGAAGAAAAGAGAAGAGAAGAGGAGAGAAGAGACGATGGACAAAGGAGCACCTGAGCTAAGGACTCCCACTTGTTCTAGAAGACAAGAAAAGACCAGTCCAGTGCACAGCCTGGCATACTGAGGTGGGCACAGAGGTAAGGTAAGGACAGTGAAGATACTACATAAGTGGGCTGCATGAGACACAAGCCGAGCAGAAACTCTCATCCTCAGACCCCACCAGAGCTCATCTACAGAGGGCAAAAAGTGAAGAAGTGACCTGCAGGCTGACACCAGGGAGCGAAGTGAGTTGGGAAAGCTAATTGGAAAAACAGAAAGTTGGATTAAACAATTAAGAGGGGGCCACTTAAAAGAACAATTACGCTAATTAGAAACTCGGAAAATGGATTATAAATCCTTAGTTACTGAATAATTGAAAGCAAACTGTTGAGAGAAAAATTCCGACAATGCAAAATAAGCAAACGCAGCGAGTCTACAACAGTAAATAACCAGGATGACGGCAGCCAGCACCGCGGAGAAGAAGCATCAAGCAGTGACGGTGGGGTGAGTGTGAGATCAGGACCACGAGGTGAGGAAGAGGAGGAAGACCATGAGGAAGAGTGGAGCTAAACGCAGAGGGTCTGTGGGGAGGGGGCTGGGCAGAGGTAGTGGACATCCACTAGGCGTGATGGGCACCAAGAAGTGCACAAAGAGGGCAGCTGTTGAGGCATCATATGTCAGATTTAGTGTCTGTGATATGGAAGTTGAGATTTGATATTCAGGGCTTTCTGTTCCATCTGTTTAATAAAAGCTTTTAATATCGGGCTCTGACATCTGTTTACTTTATAGCGCCTTTTAAATGTATTTTTCTTTTCTCAGAGTTGTTCATATTCATTTTATACAGTGCAGTTTGATATTGCCTTTAATATACTGAATTCCTATCTATCCACTTTATAGCTCCTTTCCTATCAATTAATGTAGTGCCCTTCATAGGATGACATTCTGTAATGCTTTTAATATTGTGCTGCTACTACCTATCTGTTTTATAGTGCCTTCCATATCTATCTATCTATCTATCTATCTATCAATTGTGGTGAGTGAGTGGGGTTGGTACCCAGCCAGGATGCCCAGGAGGACCGGAGGAGGGCTTACACCTCCTCCAGACCATGAGGGGGTGACCACCCTGGTGACTTTAGGGACTATAGGAACAGAGCTTAGAAACTCAATCCTATAGAGGCCCGTGGTCACTGCCAGGGGGTGCCCCAATGCCTGAAGAGCCATGGCACCTGGAGCACATCCGGGTGTGTATTAAAGGAACCTCCTCCCTCCATTCGATTGCTGGAGTCGGGAGAGTAGAAGGACAGAGCTCGGGAGGAGAGGAAAGGAGGCATCTTGAAGAGAAGAGAGAGGCCATGTGAGGCCTGGACTTTGGGCTGAAGTGGGTTTTGTGTGCACTACTGTATATAGTAGGACATTGTAAATAAAGAGTGTGTGGTGACTTAAACAATGTCTACCTGTCTGTGCCTGGGCCATGCTCTACACTATCTATCTATCTATCTATCTATCTATCTATCTATCTATCTATCTATCTATCTATCTATCTATCTATCTATCTATCTATCTATCTATCTATCTATCTATCTATCTATCTATCTATCTATCATATAGTGCCTTTCACATATCTATCTATCTATCTATCTATCTATCTATCTATCTATCTATCTATCTATCTATCTATCTGTCTATCTATCTATCTATCATGTAGTGCCCTTTACATGGCATCATGTCCATGTCGTGGTGCCACCGGACGTCTTCTGTCTTCCCAGTCTCGCCTCTGTCTCTGCCCCTGACTCTCATTTTGATGCCCGTGCCAGCATTTCCTGCCCCACTCAACTGCAGCTTTCATTTCATTTGATTATTTTGGCAAAGAGTGTGATCAAGTCATCCCCAGTGTCACTTGCACCTGAACATCTGTGACATCTATGTTCACCTAAATAGTAAAGTGTAGCAAACCTGCATTGAGGTTCACTTGCATAAATGGCTTGAGTGACTGAGAGACCATCAGGGTCACTCATGAGGTGGTCACCAGCTGTGCCGTAGTTAGTGAGTTGTCCACCATGCAGGTAACAAAGGCGGCTCACTGCTCTGTTGGAACACAGTCCCACTCTGATGACTACTGGGGTTGTACCCGACAGACGTCCCCAAATGGACCCAGTCAGTCATTCAAGCTGATGTCACACAGTTCTCCCTGTCACCAAGCTGGTTGGTGTCACTTTCGGGATGTTCGCCTGGCTTTAGATCCTTGCTGTCTCATTCATTGTGGAGTCTGCATGTTCTCCTGGTAGCTGTGTGTGCGCTCAGGGCCTAAACCTAAACCCCCCACGACCAGAATTCCCTATTCGTTTCTTTCCGTCGCCTGCCGGTCCTGAATTCCTCTCCGCGTGTGTTTGTCATAACCTGCCTGACGTGACGAGTGACGCCCCGCTGTTTGCTTTGCGCTGCAGGAGGAGCGCCGAGTGTTGACACAGCGAAGGCTGGCGGCCGTCCGTCGAGAGGGGATCAGGCGACCCTCGGAGAGCCGCTCAAGCGTGACCGCCACGACCAGAGCCCGAACAATGAGGCGCATTCCTTCAGCTTTCAGGCCCTGCCATGCTGAAAATCGTCGTCACACGAGGCCAGCTGGGCGGAGTCAAAAGCCCCCCGAAATGCTTTGCGTATTGGCACTGTGCCTTCTGACACTCTGATCTCGCGTGTGCCACCAGAGGTCCTTGTCTTCATCTCGGGACTTCAGAGTCTCCTTGGCATTGAACTTGTGCTTGTATTACTGTGGACTGCTTGACATCGCACTTCAATTTATCAAAGGCGCTATATAACAATTAAGGATGCATTGTAAAGGGGGCCTCGCCATGAAGGGACATGCAGCCCACTTCTGCACTGTCGTCTTCTTCATTGCCTTTCAAAGCACTTTATCACGGTGCTCACTCACTGTAAAGGCGCTAAACATTACCAATGATAATAATAATAATAATAATAATAATAATAATAATAATAATAATAATAATATAATTTATATAGCGCCTTTCCCGTGCTTAAGGTGCTATACATAACTAAAATAAAATCATTTAATGTCTTTGTAAAAGGCACCACGTTATAAAACATTTGTTTATTCATCCCTATAAATTTAGGATGGTCTTTCACAATTAAAATAAATTGAAGAGACTGACTTCCTAAATGATATTTGCTTTTATAAAGAATTCTTTTTTGTAGTCACTGTGAAAGGCACTATGTACAATTAGCATTGACAATGCATTATGAAGACGGCCATATTAAAGGCACTATATAGTACAATACTAATACTAATACATTCTATTCATATAGCGCCTTTCCCATGTTGAAGGATAAAGCAGATCCTTTATCCAGGTTTGCCTTCATACAGGCAGCATTTGACTTGTCTTCATGAATGATTCATCTTTCCAGTGTGATCATTGTTAAAGGCGCTATATATAATAAAAAAGACATGAAATCCACTATATAAAATGCTTTAAAATTGTAATTAGTAATTAGTTTTATTTCTTTGATTTATAACGTAAGCTGTGAAGACTTCACCTAATTAACAACGGCTTTGTTGTCTGTAATTTACCTACAGAATATGTAAGGCACTATACACAAATAATGCAGACTGTCAGCTCCATTTCCTTGTGCTCAGCCTGAAAGGCGCTATATGAAATTTGTTGCCAACTATCTTTACATTTTTTTCTTCCTTGATTTCTAGTACACAATCTTGCAAATATGTTCACCTTGAAAGGCGCTATACACAGTTAAGAGGATTCATCTTTCCCTTCCTTTTGAACTGGCTGTGCCGCTAACAGATTTGTGCAGAGCTGGAGCCACGTCTGGCAGCATTGGACACCAGGCAGGAATCTGCACTTCCGGTCAGTCTAAACGTGACGTCAGCAAACGAAAGGTGCTCGATGCTCCAGAGGCACCTCAGCCCTCTTCCTGTGGTTGGCATCTCTCCTTACAATACACAGTATAAGTCTGTATGCCAAGTAATGACCCGGGGCAGGAATGGACCGAGCACTCAGACAACACTGGAGGCAGGTGGTCCTCCAAAGGGCTGCTTGTTTCTCTGTCGTCTCTTTCCTTCGCCACCCTTTCAATGCCCCCATCTTGCACAGCTCCTTCCAAGAGGATCCCCGCCTGCTCCACCTCACGGTGCTCCCTTGTCGTCGGCGTCATCTCCCTTCATTTATTCCTAAGTCTGTCTGTGTTTCTCCTTCTCTTGTCCTGTCCTGGAGGCTCAGACCACACACACACATCATGACCCCCCACCCCCACCCCAATGAATCCAAAAGTGTGTAGCCAACCCCCCCCACACACACACACACGTTCTGCCCAGTGTGCGCGGGTGCAATGAGGAGCTCTGGTGTAAGCTCTGCCGCCTGACTTCACCGCCGCTGATTACTCGTGACGCACAGTTCATAAAAGAGCAACGCTAACTGTCAGAGCGCATTAGTCTGCGTACACAGGCAGGACAAAGACGAGAGCACTTGGGATTAGTGATGGTCATTAACTGGGTCAGGTTCAAGCCCCCCCCCATACCTGAGCAGCGGACAGCAGCTGCATCGGGGTCACTCGGCAGAGCGCGGTCCAGGAGCAGCAACAATTGTCTGCCCAACTGGAAAATGTCTGCCCTGCTCGTCTTGTAATACTACAAAGAAGCCTCCATCATGGTCACCTGCTTTAAAACTGAAGCCCTTCATGTGCATAAAGCGCAGAAAATGAATAATAATCAGGAATAATCAAGTAATGTCACAAATAAAAATAATAAGTAATGATATTATTATTATTATTAGTAATAGTATCAACATTTATTATTATTATTATCATAATTATTATTATTATTATAATTATTATTATTATTATTATTATTATTATTATTATTAGTATATTTATTATTATTATTTATTATTATTATTATTATTGGCGGCATGGTGGCGCTGTGGGTAGCGCTGCTACCTCACAGTTAGGAGACCCGGGTTCACTTCCCTGGTTCTCCCTGTGTGGAGTTTGCATGTTCTCCTCGTGTCTGCTTGGGTTTCCTCCCACAGTCCAAAGACGTGCAGGTTAGATGGATTGGCGATTCCAAATTGTCCCTGGTATGTGCTTGGTGTGTGGGTGTGTGTGCCCTGCGGTGGGCTGGCACCCTGCCCAGAGTTTGTTTCCTGCCCTGCACCCTGGGATTGGTTCCAGCAGACCCCCGTGATCCTGTAGTTAGGATACAGCAGGTTGGATAATGGATGGATTATTATTATTATTATTATTATTAATAATAATAATAATAATAATAATAATAATATCATTCTGTATTATTATTCTTATTATTCTTATTCTTCTTCTTCTTCTTATTATTATTATTAATAATTGATGGATAATAATAGTAATAATTAATAACAATAATCTTATTATTGTTATTAATAATAATAATAATAATACTAAATATAATAATAATAATAATAATGAAGGATAATAAAAATAATTAATAACAATGTTCTTCTTCTTATTATTGTTAATGATGATTAATTATTATGATGATATTATTATTAGTAGTAGTAATAATAAGAATAATTCATGATCATAATAATAATAATAACCATTCGTCCATTTTTTTTTTCAGTAAAATGATAAAAGGGAGCCCGATGCAATCCTAGCAACATGAGGTGCAAGGCAGGAGTCAAACCTGCACTGCATTCCCGTCTGTAACAAAGCACACCCAGATTACCAGTGTGCAATTTAAGCTGGTAGGGCTCAGACAGGGCGTTGAGTCACTCTAGGGGGCGCTAGAGGTCTCATTCATAGGAGTCGCTGAGCCTCAGGCTAGGTAGTAGGTCACTGAAGGGGGCGCTATCTGTTGTTTTGTCACCATTGTAGACTGGAAACCATACACTTGGCAGAATGCTGAGTCCTCACTTGGAGCAGTGTGAGCAGTTTTGGTCTTTATCGTACGTGAAAAGACTAAACAGCACCAGAGAAAGACCTGAGGAGAGCATCTGGGCTGGTTCAGCACCACGGAGAGCAACTGATCAGGACAGACTGAAGGAGTTCAAGAAGGAGCCCATCCAGGGAGTGTAGAGAAGTGATCGAGTAGCTCAGTAGGATTATATACAGTAGCGCCTCTGATGTGTAGCATACAAGCCAATGACGGTCATGCTTAATCTTTCTTGCAAATTAGTGAGGTCTCACCTGGGGTTTTGTGCGCAGTTCTGGTCTCCATCTTGTACAAAAAGACATAACAGCTGTAGAGATGGAGGACTAGGCTGAGATCAGCACCATGGAGAGCGACTGAGAAGGGACAAGTGAAGGAGCAGAGCCTTGAAATAAACTGAGATTAATGTGAAAAGAAAGGACTGAAGCTGATGATCTTTAACAGTTGAAGCAAACAAATGTAAAGTGTAGACCACTTCCTGGACGTGTACACAAATAGACCAATAGGACATTGTAATATATAGCGCCTTCGATATGTCAAGTTCAAGTCACGGAGGTTATGCTTAAGCTATACTGTATAACCCACTAGTGAGGCCTCACCTGGAACGCTGGGTGCAAATTCAGTCTGCACATTAGAAAAGACACAGCAGCACCAGAGGAAGTCCAGAGAAGAGCAACTGGGCTGATTGAGCACCATGGAGAGCAACTGAGGAGCAAAGAGTGAAGGTGCTGAAGTCAGTAGAGGTTAGGAGCTGACACGATAGAAGAGGACAGAAGCTCTTAGAAGGGCTAACATGATGTTAGGCTCAATAGTGTCCTCGATGTGTAGAGCACAAGACAAAGGAAGTTATACTTAAAAGTGCATGAATGACACTGGTGAGACCACCTCTGGAGTCCTGTGTACAGTTTTGGTCTCCATATTACAAAAAAATGACCCTGCAGTGCCAGAAGAATGCCAGGGAAGAAGAGATGGTGTGATTTTGGATGGTGGAGGTTAGACTATAGAAGATGAATCTTTACAGTTCAACTAAGTGGAGATTAAGAGGCGACAAGATGAAAGAGAATAGACGCCTCAAAGGATGTCATGTTATATAGCGCACCCTGTCTGTAGAGCACAGGTTGTGGAGGTGACGCTAAAGCTACAGTATATAACTCACTAATGGGCCTCATCTGAAGCACCATGTGCAGCTGTGGACTCCGTGTTACAAAATCAGATACAACAACACCAGAGGAAGTCAAAAGAAGAAGAGCTAACAGTTCAGGACCATGGAGAACAGCTGAGGAAAAAAGACTGAAGGAGCCGAACCTTTACAGTTGAAGGAAATGGGGATTAAGAGTTGACATGAAAAGGACACAAGTCAATTTAAAAAGTCTTATAGGGTGTTAGGTTATATAGTGCCCTGTGTGTAGAGTGCAAGTCCAGAGAGATTATACTCGATGTATATAACACTCTAGTCAGGAGTGACGTACGGAGAGCTGGTTTCCAGCCACAAAATGGACATCACAGCACCTGAGAAAGTCCTAAGAAGAAGAGCAAACAGACTCATTCAGGACCACGGAGAGCAACTGAGGCCATTAGACGCAAGGAGTTAAAGTGAAAGGAAATTAGGTGACAGGACTGAAGTGTTCAAAAAGGATATTGAATTACATCCTTATATGTAAAATATTATACAACATAATGGGACTAATATTCTATTCAGTTTTATATTATATTATCTAACCCGCTATATCCTAACTACAGGGTCACGGGGGTCTGCTGGAGCCAATCCCAGCCAACACAGGGCACAAGGCAGGAAACAAACCCTGGGCAGGGTGCCAGCCCACCACAGGGTGCACACACACACACACTCACACCAAGCACAGGACATGAACAATTTAGAATCACCGATGCATGTAACCTGCATGTGTTTGGACTCTGGAAGGAAACCGAAGTACCCGAAGAAAAGCCACGCAGACACGAGGAGAACATGCAAACTCCATGCAGGGAGGACCTGTGAAGCGAACCCGAGTCTCCTAACTGTGAGGCAGCAGCACTACCATATTATATTATATTATATTATATAATATTATATTATGGTTCTGTAAATTTTTAATTTCTCCTTGGGATCTATCTATCTATCTATCTATCTATCTATCTATCTATCTATCTATTATATAGCGCCTTTCACATCTGTCTATCTCTCTGTCTATCTATCTATTATATAGTGCCTTTCACTCTATCTATCTATCTATTATATAGCGCCTTTCACATCTGTCTGTCTGTCTGTCTGTCTATCTTTCAGTGCTTTTCATTTCTCTCTCCCTCCACTACCTCCAGTCACTGGTGTCCTGTCCCTGTCGTGGTGCCACCTGTAATTTTCAGTCTTCCCAGTCCTTGACTCTCATTTTGATGTCCACAGCAGCAGTTCCTGCCCTGCTCAGCTGGAGCTCCCATTTCATTTGATTATTTCGGCTAAGCATGTGACAGATTGGCACCTGAACATTTGTGACATCAGCGTTCACTTCAGTAGTAAAGTGCAGCTATCTATATACCTTTCTATTATATAGCGCCTTTCATATCTATCTGTTATATTATATTATATTGTGATGTGACATAATCTAATATTCTATTGTATTCAGTTCTCTTCCATAACATATGATATTATATTGTATTGTTTTGTTGTATTGTATTACATTTTATTGGATTGTTTTAAGTATGCAAACAGTTCAAGCCGTCCAGCAGACGCTCTCTAGGATCAGCAAGTGCGATGACGGGAAGCCGCCAAGTAATTCCAGGACAGGACGAGTCCAAACGTGCCGTGACTCCAGCAGGTAAGCTGGGAACTCGCTGAACTTTTGTGTGATATTCCAGGAAATGACAGCCGTTCAGTGACAGCAGAGATCCGTCATCAGGGGTGCAAATATCTGAACGGGTTTTTCCACATCTGGCCCTGGCCGAGCAGGACGAGGACCCATATGGCCATCGGAGTTGATAAATGATGCCTACTGGTTCTTTGAACATAAGACTCACGACTTAAGGCAGAGGAGAAGGAGGAGTTGGTGTTTTGGCCTATCTGATGAAAAGTTTATCTGGGTGAAAAGTCACAAGGGTGCAACTTGTCAGCTGGAGAGAGAAAGAGACAGAAAGAGAGTCACTAGAAAGAGGGCACCATCAGTGAATGGGCTCAGCTCCTGCCAGTCATTGAAGTAGCATGTTGGCACTCACGATGCACTAGTGACGTCCAGTCGAGGACGATGACTTCAATGTTTGGAGCTCAGAGTGGCTACTCTAGCTGATCACAGAGGATTTTGCTTCAGCTCCATTTTCATTTACTTGACCCTTAAATTCTTAGCTGAGAGCCTGAATTGCCAGTCTGCTGCTTCACAGCCCACTGATGGACTGGCCTGACGGCAGAAGATGGGCGGGGCCTTCAGTCAATGGGCTGTGGGGGCGTGGCTTATTTTCCTCTTGTCATCAGATCAATAGAATTGGGCTGAGCACTGAGCCACCTGACAGCCCTGCTTTATCTCCCAGCCTCACCGGCTTTGAAAAGTGACCTGTGATTGTGGGGACACACAAACACACACACACACACACACACACATACCCCTCCACTCCACACTCGCACACACAGACTCTTTGCAGACCCTTCCCTCTATTCATATGTTACACACACACATACACACATATATAGACTCCTTGGTGGCCCCAAGGTGTTTCCACGGCTGCTCAGGTAAATCCCTGCAGAGGCCCAGCAGGATTACCTGCTCCCAAATTCTGCCAGTCAGCAAATTTCCGAGGCTGGCTGCCATCCAGGCCATGGTCTCCTCCTCCCCTGTTTCTTTGTTTTCTTGGCACTGCCATCCCTACCAGGCTCATTCCAATGAGTGACTCTGTAAAGACAACACGTCTGAAAGAGGAAAAGTAAAAGAGATGGTGGAGAGATGATGGTGAAGCCATCAAACAGCACGCATGGAGTACGTCGGACCAGGCAGTGAGGAACAAATTTATCTGCCCAAACCCCCAGAATGCTGTTCACTATTGAAAGGCGCTATATCAAGTTTAGGCTATAGACTGAATCGTCACCTCTGATTCATCATGTGACTACCTGTGTCACTGAGGGAGTCACCTGATCTGTCAAGGATAAGAGAGAGGGACAGAAAGGTACAAACACCTGCACGTGCCATCTGGGGTGGTGGTGTCCACAAGAAAAAGGTGCTATATCAAGTCAATCAAGTATCTCTGACCCATCATGGCACCTGCCAGAAAGACAAGCAGCTAGCGAAAGGCGCTATAGAAAGCTAAGGTCAACCTCATCCCAGACCTGAGCCTTCCAAACAGGAAATCAGAACATGACGATGACAGTAAGAAGTGTGACATAAACGTGAGTGTCACAAATGGAAAGGTGTGTCACTCACACGTCTCAGTGACTTCCATGACCTCCGAGCTCTGGGACTTCAGTGAGGAAAGTGAAACAAATGACTGACTGACTGACTGACTGATTGATTGATTGATTGATTGATTGATTGATTGATTGATTGATTGATTGATTGATTCTTCATTTGCAGCAGAGCCACCTGTGTACTGGAGTACCTCACAAATGTGTCGATGTGTGTGCGTGTGACTGGGGGAGTTTGTGAAGTGCGCATGTCTGCATGAGTGTGTGCAAAGGAGAGTGTTTATAGGTGAGTGTGTGTGTAGAGTAGAGTGGTGCTTGTGTGTGTGTGTCTCCATGTTCATGTGTGTGATCATATGTGCTGAGGGTAGGGGCGTGTGTGTGTGTCTGTGTGTGTCTGTGTGTGTGTGTCTCTATAGGAGGGCTCTCTATGTGTTAGGGTCTGTGTGTGGCAAAAGAGGGGGTCTGCAGATGTGTGTGTGTGTCTGTGTGACAAACCTGGAGTGCTGCTGGTTGGGTCCCATTGGCCCACTTGGTCCTGCCACGGTGGTCTGTGCGTCGGAATGGCTCTGCTAATGAAAGACGCCATTTAACGGGTCAAGTACTAAAGTGCGCCAGCGCTTGTGAAAGGCGCTACATTGAGTTAAAGCGATTTTTTTGGGGGGGTGGTGTGAACCCACTCGTGCTCCGTGAGCTCTGAAGGGGGCACCTCGGGGCGGCTGGCCGCTAACTAACACATGCAGGTGTGGACGTGGGGCGAGTCCAGCCCCCCACGAGTGTCGAAACACAGGCGCGCGTGCGGGCGAGGCGCGCGCGCGCGGGTAATGTCTGCCAGAACCAGGGTTGTCCCGTCGACCCCCACGGGCTGTCCCGTTTACTAAACGCCTCCCCACCCAGCGCGGCTCTTCTTTGTGTGACTCCGCGCCCTCCGCTGGGTTGGTTCCAAAAATCTGAAGAATAAAAAAATAAACGGAGACGCGGGCGGGCAAATTGTCGTTTGGCGTGCGACCTGCCATCATCTGAAAGGCACAAATATAGAGAAGTGAATAAGGAATGAAAGAAAGAGAGTCGCCCCAAGGCCACAGCGACCACCGGGGGGCGGGAGGGCAGCACAGGGCAGGTGGTCGTTCGCGGTGGGTTTGCCCTCGTTGAGCTTCACGCCCGCCGCCGTCGCTGTTTTCTATTCCCCGACTGAATTATTAGAAACCGCAGCCGCGCAGGAGTCACCTGTGCAGAAAAGGCCGCCTTGTCAACCCCGGCCGAACCTGCAGGTGAGGCGAGACCTCCCAGCGCTGCCAAGCATAACCGACAAGCTGCCATTTAGCGGCGGAGCTGCTTTCATCTGATTTAAAGTGGGAGGCTGCCGGCTGGAAAAAAACAAAACAAAAAAAAACAGCTTTTTCATTTTTTTTTTTTAAATGTATGAACCATTCATGGTAATTGTAAAGCCGACTGAGGGATGCCAGCTTGCCACAGGGCACAAACACACACACCAGCTGGCTCTTCAGTTCAGGACACCAGAAGATGTGCAGCTCCAGAGCCGCTAGGTGGCAGCACTGACTTCCACGCCACTGTCACGTTAGTCATTCTGATGTGGAATTAAATAATGGCATATCACAGTTAAGATGCCAGCCTGTCACCGGGCACACATAAACACCAGCTGGCTATTCCAGTTCAGGGCAGGATAAAATTAGACGTTTACCCGGACAAACGAAGGAATGTGCAAACTCCAGTGCTGATGTGCCGTCCTGGTGCCAGTAGGTGGCACCACTGATGACCGCGCAGGAGTCACATAAGTCATTCAGTGATATTTGGTGCCAGACAGGTGGAAAGAACTCATCTATGGTTACAAAAACGAAGTACTCAGCTGGAGGGTGCCAGCCTGCAATAAGGGTATACACGCACACACACACCAGCTGGCCATTTAAGCTCAGAGCATGAAGTCACTGAACATTCACCCAGAGCCAAGGAAAATCAGCCCCGGTGCCAGCAGGAGGCAGCACTGACTGCTGTGCCTCACTTACATCACTCACTTTATCTTTTTTTGGTGTGTGTGTGTGTGTGTGTATAGGAGGAGGCTATATGCACATGGATGTGTGTGTGTGTTTTGTTTGTGCCGACTCACCAGGTAACTGTACAAGTTTAAGGGCACAGCAGACCTCAGAAGACTGGTGTGAACTCCAGTGCCCAGCAGGTGGCAGCACTGACTATTGCGCCCCTCTTTGTTTCAATTGAGATTTGCGTCTAATAACTTTGGTTCGCGTCCTCCTCTTATTTTTCTGAGCTTTGTTCTTTTTGCCATTTTCTATTGTGTTCTGTTCCTGTTCCGTGTATTTCATTGTTTTGCATATTGTCATTTCCTGTAACCCCATTTTGTTTTGCTGATGGGTGCTGCCACTGTGCGGTCCCTTGTTGTCAAATCACAGCTCCCAGTTGCTTTGGGGTCCCAGAAGCGGTGCCTTGTGACATCAGTGGTGACGTCACAGGTCTGGAGTCGTCCGAGATTGCGGCTCCGCTAAGGACCATTGTTTGTGTTGTTTAGCGCATTCCGGTCTTGAAGACTTTAGCAGGTCCTCTTTGATTCTGAGTCTGCTTAGCGTTTTCACTTTGGTATCAAAGAAACAAAGCTGAGTCAGTAATCGTGAAAACAAAAGGCAGCCATCGAAAACCACGAAACCTGCCACCAAAAGGGCACAAGTAGACGAAGTAAACGAGTGGCTCAGCGCAGACTTGGGGCTTCACAGCCCACTTTTAGAGTAAAGGGGGAAAGCTGAGATACCGCGAGTGGCAGCGACCCAAACGCTCGCCAGTGTCTGTTTGTCATACCTAAGACCCTTGGGAGGTCCCAAAGTGAGCAGGTGGGCCAACAATGATTCTGAACCCTCATTTGCTCTTCTTGGTGTCCTGCTGCCCCACCAGGTGCCACCTGAGAATCAACAGCTGAAAGATTCTGCCATCTGATTGGATGGCACAGAACAGACTTTACTCTAGAATGGCCAGCAGGGGGCCAGCAGGCACTGTGGCTTTGTCTGGCTTTATCTGTTCTAGCTGGCTGCGGACCCCCAGAGGTGTATTCTCTCCATGGTCCCCTCATTGTCGACCGGCCGCAGTCCATCGTCCCTCCGCTCATTAATGGACTTGTTGGTCTTGTTGGGCTCCACTGAAGCTTAGCAGTTTGTTTTCCTGTCTCGATGTGCACTCGGGAGGACTTGTCATCACACTCTGCAATCAGTAGGGGGCGCTTTACGAAAACGGAATTGAACTCAAAGAGGCCATTTGATCCCACAGTAACCTCAGGTGGACTCAGAGTGACAAGAGTGACAGCCTTAAGTAAAGACTCTTACTCTTGTGCTTTGAGGGTCCCAGTGGTGTAATCTGGGGGTCATTTTCACGCTGTCTTGTCACATAAGGCCACCTCACACCCTAGTAATTTTTAGTCATCCCCTTCAGTCACATAATCTTAGAGCATCACAGGCAGTCGGGGTCACACTCCCAATGAAGGCCACTCGTGTAGTCTGACATCTCCAAAGACGCACCGCGACCCTCTGACAGGTTTTGGGTTTTTGGTGGGCTCTGTGTGCACGAGAGCTGATAAGCAATGAATGCTCATCTGGAGCTCCAACGGGTGGCGTGTGGTGGCAGGGAGTAAGGAACACGGGGGTATCTGGGACCCCACAAACAGAAGTGAAGCTAATGTCTCGTGTGTTACACACAACAACGGAATGGAAAAAAAGCTTCACTCCTGCTAACCCGTCATTCAGGTTCAAGGAGAGATGAGGACTGGGCCAGGCATGGGTCATACAGTCACTGAATGTGAAGCCAAAGCCATCTTAGTGCAGCTTGAAGACCCTCCATCAACAAGTCAGAGGAGCCCACCAAGTTCATTTTGGATCTCAGATTGCACATCTCCCACTAATCCCACCGCTGACACCAATTGTAGTTCATCCAAATGTTTCTACTCATCCACTCCTCCTTCAGGCAGCTCCCTGTCCTGTGATGGGTGGCTTGCTTTCCTTTCTTTAGACCATGTGACTGTGACACACGTTCACCTGTCATTCTGGGACGACTCTGTGGGCTGGAAAGTCGTCATGTGTGACGCAGACTGGTGAAGAGGTGAGCCGCTGGGGTCAGCGAGTCGTGTAATGTGACATCGGCTCACAGTCCCCGTCCCTGAGTGACTCCACAGTCGACTTCTCCCTCATCGAGATGTCATCTGCTGGTCGATTCCCGGCTCAGGTCTCCTCCTTTACGGTTTTGCGTATCCTGACAGTTAACTGCACCGTGAGACTCCGCGCGTTCAGATCTGCTGTCATTTGTGTCGCTCTCGTTAATCCTTCCAGAACAATCTGTGCTCTCTCCTCTCAGCTTATGATGTGAAACCAAAGCCGTCTCAGTGCAGCAGCATTAAAGAATATTCATGGAGGCATCTGTCGAGAGTGCCGTCAGTTCGGCTCGGCGGCATTCGTCTCAGCTAATCACGCAGTGAGCGACAGAGCAAAGCAGAAGCACCCGCCGGGCGTCCTGCAGGAACGTTTAGGGTGAGGAGGGAGTCATATAAGAGGAAATGCGGGGCTGAAGGAGAGCAGAAAACGAAACGTTCAAAAACGAAAGGCTCGATTTCTGAGATGTCTCCGCTTTTAATACGTATAGCGCCTTACGTCGACTGTGAAGCCCCGCACAGGCCTGAAGATGGCATCACCTCGACCGCCAGTCACCGCTTACGATTCGTGAGAGCTCCACTTTGATTTCCAATGAATGTTTCGTTTTATCCAGAAGTTGTTTCTTCTTTGGCCGAGGATTACGGGGGTCACCGTGTTGTTCTGGCCACTTGTCTTCACTCGACTTCACTGAGGGCCTCCAGGTATGAGGTGGTCCTGCGAGATCTTTGCCCGAGTTGACCCAATGGATTCCCACTCCTGTCGTCGCTCTTTTTACTCAGCCCAGCAGTCCACTTTAGCCACACTAGAATGGTAACCGTGCCGGTGCCAGGCTGTGCCAGGCTCACCCTTTATACAAGCTGGCACTGAAGCTGCTCATTTGCATAGGAAATGCCAGCTCATACTGCTGCTTACCCAGACCAGTTCCTCAGTCCCCTCTTTGAGCTCCTTACAAATGGCACCCAAACTCTCTGAAATAGCAGGGTGGTCTTT
Organism: Polypterus senegalus; assembly: GCF_016835505.1. Classification (NCBI taxonomy): domain Eukaryota; kingdom Metazoa; phylum Chordata; class Cladistia; order Polypteriformes; family Polypteridae; genus Polypterus; species Polypterus senegalus. Next base: position 206,971,324 of record NC_053158.1, on the reverse strand, counting down.
TCTGCCAATGAGGTAGTGAAGCCACTGAGGAGTGCACAACAGCAGGGGGGCACAGCTTCTGAGGGGCCGAGATCTGTCCGTTATATGTGGTGAGCCGTGTCGTCTCTTGGCTGTCTTCCTTCCTTCCTTCAAAATGGGCGTGAGGCCCCCATAAAGACTGGGACATTTACTAACCTGCCCAGATGCATCCCTCCTAGTCAGCCAGTCCTCAACTACCAGCTGTAGGCTTCTGCCTATACACAGGGCCGTCTTAATGCATGGGCACGCTGGGCAGTTGCCCCCACGAGCATAGGGGCCCCATGCTAATCTCTGTATGTTGGGACTTGCTGAGTGGTTCTGTAGGTGGGGGTCCCAGCGCACTGCTTTGCCCGGGGTGGGGGGCTACAATACTGATTAGGTGGTCCAGCCTGTGTAGGCCCAAAAACATGTGAGGAGTTGGCTTTCAAAGTTCAGAATACCAAATGACCCCAAAATACATCAAAAGGGGGAAAGAAACAATGAAAACCCTGGCCTGTCCGGACAAACCTCTGAAAGAATCAACTGATAAATAACTGAAGCTGCAAAAACAAGACAGGAGGATTTGCATAAATTATCATTCAAGGCCACTCCGCAATGCCAAGAGAAATGCAAATGTCAGAAGAAAAATAAACCCAATAACTAGAAAGAGAAGAAAAGACTGCTGATGTGGCAAAACAGCTGGCTTCTGACTCAAAGGTAAAGGGGTGGGCAAGGTAAAGGGGTGGGCGGTCCCAGCAGCAGTGATGCCCCACCTCCTGGAGGGCCCCTTCCACAAAACACAAGGAACATTTAAAAAAACAACAGTGCGTAGTTACGACATAAGACATCAACAACAAAACAAACCCAGATGACCAACGAATAATGCTTTAAAATTAGCATAAAGAACAATAAAACAGAAAATATGCATAAACATGCGCCAACGACATTCCAGGTCTCTGGATCTCGGCTTGGAGACCCTCCATCGACAAGTCAGAGGAGCCCACCAAGTTCATTTTAAATCTCAGGTTACACGTCTCCCACGTATCCCACCGCTGACACCAATGTAGCTCATCCAAACGTTTCTACTCATCCGCTCTTCCTTCAGGTAGCTCCCTGTCCTTAGATGGATGGCTTGCTTCCCTTTCTATGGACCATGTGACTGTGACACACGTTCACCTATCATTCAAGGATGGCTCTGTGGGCTGGGAATTTGTCATGCAGTCACTGAATGTGAAGCCCAATCCATATTAGTGCAGCTTAGAGACCCTCCATCAACAAGTCAGAGGAGCCTACCAAGTTCATTTTGGATCTCTGTGGTCCTCAGTGCTTTCTTTCTCCCACGTATCCCACCGCTGACACCAGTGCAGCTCCTCCAAATGTTTCTACCCATCTGCTCCTCTTTAAGGCTGCTTGCTGTCCTTAGTTAGATGCCTTGCTTTTCTTTCGTTGGAATGGTCACCACGTGACTGTTGGCAGGCTTGCCCTCTTACAGGGGGGCACAGAGGTTGCCCAGTTGAATGACGACATGCCAGCTCATTTTTCTTCCCTCTGTTTCAGTGCTGGTGCTGCCCACATCCGATGGCTCTTCCCTTATTTTATTGGCCATTTAGGCAGCTCACTGATTTTAGCCACACCAGAATGGGACCATCTGGCTGTGGTGGGCTTGTTCTTTTTTTATCAGCTCCCTGTAGCTGGCTCTGAAGCTGCTCATTTGCATAATGGAATGACAACTCACCCTGTTAGTGATTGAGAGCAGCTGTGATCCACGTTATGAAAATAGGAGAGCCGAGCAGAGACTGTGGATGACAGGCCTGCAAAAAACTGCTATGGTGACACTCGAGTTTTACCCCTTTGATTTATTTTGTTGCCTATTGAATATGTTTGTACATTATTTCTTCTTAATGAACATTGTTGCATTTTGTTCGTTATTTCTTCTTTTATGTCGATTATCTCCATGTCAGTTCTCTGCTCCGTGTGCACCCTATACTGCATATTGGGCCTGGGGGCGGGGCCACGGCTGCAGCTTTAGGAGGCCCCGCCCCACTAGGCCAGTGCACTGTGTATTGAGCCCAGGGGGCGGGGCCTCATTTAACTGCAGCCGTGGCCCCGCCTCCATACCTATTTAAAAGCCTATCAGACAGAGCACTGAATTTTTTGTTCAGCCTTTTCATTGGCCTTTCAAAAATAATGAGATGCCATTTTGGGGGTTTAGCGGTGAAGAAGGAGTTTCGTGGTCCGTTGTTTTTGAAATGCGTCTTCATCCTGGGATTCTCATTTTACTGCTCTAGTTTGGACTTCTTGCTCACCGTTTTCTTCTGGAGGTTTGGACGTCTTGGGTGGCCTTTCGTTTATTTTTTGGCTCCTTTTTAAATGTTATTGGTTTTTCATTGTTGGATTGGGGTCTTTATAGTTTTATGAATTCTCTGTCTCTTTGATTTTGGCCCTTGTAGGCCGTGATGGCCGCTTCTTGGGTTTGTTGATTGTCCGCGTTGAACTATTTTAGTATTCTGAACACTTTTTTGAATTTTGCTGGCTGGCAGATCTGAGCAGCCCTACGTCTCTCTCTGTCCCCCTGTCACACATCCTAAGGATGGAGCCGTGACAAGTCGCATTGGCTGAGCAGCTCTTTTTCACTTTGTTAATCACTTTGTCAGGTTCGAGATTGTCGTAAGCTTTCTTTTTCTTTTCAATAAACTCTTTATCTATAAGGGGCTGGGGGCCAGGGGTTTTTATACATCCCTCCCCTTTTTGAATTTGTCAGCCTGATCCTTCTTTATTTTCTGCTGACCCTGAATTTGTGGTCAGGCTGATTCTCTTGCTAGGACTGCTGAGGACTTGTTTTGGTGTTTTTATAAATTTACTCTTTGTCTTCACCTTCCTTTTGGAATTCATAATATTATTTTCATGTTGAAATTCATGTTTCATTATGATTATTTCATGATCATTTTCTCCCACACATTTTGTATTGTTTTCTGGCAGTGTTGCTATGGTGTGATGACCTATCGCTAGGGGGCGTGGTCACGATGGCACTGCCTTTAACCCCACCATCGAGCACTTAAAGGCTCCGGTGATTGTAATTACCCGCCGCTCCAGGGGATGGCGCTCTGCTCTAAAGCCTGTCCTCTTCTTACGTCTGCAGACTGGATGATTGACAGCTGTAACAACTCTGACATCACCACCTGGACCCGCCTCTTCCTGCTGGATGGACATATGACTGGAAGTTCAGCCATTTTGAAGTCAGTCCACTGTGGAGCTCCTGTCTGCAATTATTGCTTGTTTTCTGAGTTTCAGTTTTACAGGGTCAATGGGTGGCACCCCAACTCTTTATTGTGGTCTGTCTAATCACTTACAGTACATCACAATTACTTGTTAGTGTGAGATTTAAATATTAATAATAATAATAATAATAATAATAATAATGCGGTGGGCTGGCGCCCTGCCCGGTGTTTGTTTCCTGCCTTGCGCCCTGTGTTGGCTGGGATTGGCTCCAGCAGTCCCCCGTGACCCTGTAGGTAGGATATAGCGAGATGGATAATGGATGGATGGATAATAATAATAATAATAACATTATGATTATTAATAACATTGTTATTATTGTTAATAATAACAATAATAATAAAAGAAGAAGAAGAAGAAGACATGTTCTTTATATAGCGCCTTTCGTAAGCAGTTCACCTTCTGCTTGTTGTTTTTTTTTTGGTCTCAGATTTTCGACTTTGGTGACATTCAGAGTTTGCTGGCCCCTTTTTTTCTACTCCCACCTCCCTTTGCTTTTTGATCTTTTTGTTCTCATCTCCCATTCTGGTTAGATTCTTCTAGAACGTCTCTCGGTCTCCGCCATTGTGGTAAGACAGCGATAAAGCGCACGGACGTCTACGCCAACCTTGCTAGAAATTCCTCTCCTCTTTATTCTTATGTTGTGATTTCAGGGACCTCAAAACTCAGAAAAGTCCTCAACCCCAACCCCCGTCCCCAGTCCTTAAAGTGAAATATCTAAAGGGCCCAGGCTGTTATTCTCAAATAGGGAGAGGACAACCGGTAAACCCCTGGTACCAAGGCAGAATTGTATTAAAGGACTGAAGAATTGAAACATTTATTGACAAAAATATTAACTTGCAGAAAGTTCAAAATAAGCAGATGGAAAACAATGTCCAGTAATGAACCCTTCATCAAGAGTACAACCATAAAATAGGACTTTAGGTCAGCATCAGCTGATCTGAGTCCACTACACCCTTTAATACAGTGGCAATGCCTGGGTGGCTCCGCCCACCTTGGGCTCAATATGCAAATGAGGGATGTGATTGACATGCAGGGGTGAACCGGAACACTGCAGGGCTGATGGTGCCAGTGCCATGAGTCGCTCAGACATTAATCTGAGGTTCAAAAGGCAGCACCAATTCTTCCTCTCTTTCTTGCCTTCCTCCACTCCTGCCAGTCAAGCTGTGCCCACCTCCTCCCGAGTCCAAGTGAAGGCCGAGGCCACTCCTTACATGCTGGTGCCACAACACTGAATGCAGGAAGCACTTCTTGGTGAGGAAGAACCACCATAAAACTCCCTGCTGTGCCCCCTGGCAGTACCAACAGGGCTGTCCTTTGCATTGCGCTGCTCATGCAGTTCTCTGTGATTGATGCCAGATTAGCCTGCCACCCATCATACTGGGCATCAGCTGGTAGACTCCCTCTGTCCATCTGGACGATTGTTAGGATGAGGGTTAGGGAGTCATGGGGTTAACATCTTTCCATAATGGCTGGGTAGGTGACCACCCAGTCCACCCATTACGTCTACCACAGGACAACTGGAAAAGAACAAGTGAAGGTAACTGTGAGCCATGATGGCTCATTCTAAATATTTTAATAACGAGTTAAATGGCACAGGGAAGCATCTGGCATATTTGGCACACACTCTGTTTTGTGGGCCAGGGCCTTTATTTTTTTTTACAGTACCCCCACCCCACCCACCATTTCTTTTTTGAATTTTCAGGGTCGTCTCATTTTGGTCTGTGCAGATCGTGATGCCTGCTTCTTGATTTTCTTGCTTGGCTTGACGTTGAGCTCCTTGTGTTGAAGCTCCAACATTATGGCTAACACATCCCAGGACATGTGATGGAGAATTGGGAATGAATTACTGAGGGAGTTGGTGGTCCACTCTAAACATTTTAAACCGAGTTTTAATGACCTTTTGACTTATGTCATTATACCATTAGACAGCAGGGTGGCAGCAGGGTGACATTGGGGTGACCACTGGGTGGCAGCAGGGTGACATTGGAATGACCACAGGGAGGCAGCAGGGTGACATTGGGGTGACCACAGGGTGACATTGGGGTAACAGCAGTGTGCCTGTGTCACCTCTCGGCCTGACAGGAGCTTTATGAAGGTCTTCACATGTCACACGAGAGACAGAGCCCGCCTAACGTTGGCCCGCCTGGTGCTTTCTATTAGCTGAGACCCTCAGGTCCCTTCGGCTGGTGACAAGCTGGCTTTGGTTACTGAAGATTTTCGTCTTCTTCATCTTCTTCTTGTTCAGTGGCCCTCATTTGTTGTTGTGCTCCTTTTTCTCGGATCCCACAAAGCCTTCAAGAATCCATCAAAGAGTGCGGCTAATGAGAAACTGAACTGAGTGTCTGGGAGAAAACAAAGAGAAATGTGGCACTGGGGGGGTGCCAGACCACCACCCTAACCCCTTCACCCCAGGGGAATCCCATGGAATTGCCTTGTTTTTTGATTTTTGCTATTTTTAGGAAAGGCCTCTTTTAGCAAATGTAACCTTTGATGGCTGCCAGGCATTCCTTCATATTCTAAACCGCGGAGTCCCAGTTGTGAGGAAGCCCAAGCCTGTGCTGGTGACAGAGTGCAATGCCAGTCCGCGTTGGTGGGCACATGAGTGAATGAACTGACATACTGGTAGTCTTAAGGGGGAAAAAGAAGAAAAGAAGCATCAAGGCACAGAGAAGATGCCAATCCCACCCAGCATGGGGGGAGACCAACGTGTCACCTGAAGTAAAGACCATGAGTGCCACCATTAAATTTGACAAAGACGTTCAGCTAGTTGGGAAACCTGCGCGATGGGCATGCAGCTTCTGACCCTTGTGAAAACTGGGGCTTCCATGGCAGAAAAGGTGGAGGCCAAAATGACCTTTGACCTCTAAGACAACAAAGGGTCCATGTGCCCCCTCATGTAATGATTCATCTGTCACCTTCACTGCTGTCTGGCTGAACCTCCGGTGGTCTGGGGTTCTGTAGAGACCACTGTCCTGGGGTGCTTTAGTCTGATTGGGGGGGTCCTCATCTAATGCAGTTTCAAAATCCAGTGTGTCCACCAACAGGCCACAGGCTGACCTCTCAGTCCATGCATGTCATTCCATTCAGAACAGAAAACAGCAGCCGTTCTTCTTATATAGCGCCTTTCCTCAGTGAGCGCCATCACAAGACTTGTTCTAGATAAGGAGGAGAAGTGCGAAGTGAGGGTGAGGATGCCAGTCTATCGCAGCACCCACTCGCTGGCACACAGACTCGGGTCAATTTCTTTGGGTAGAACATGCAAACAGCCCCACACACACACACACACATTGAACGTGTGTGTATTTAACGCTAGCATGTTGGATTTGTGAAGCAGTAACACTAACTGTTGTGATGCCATGCAGTGCCACCTCAGTGTGGTTGTGTTCACTGATCTGAACAAACTGCTGCTCAGTGACCCACTCGGGGTCCCACTGGGAGGTCGGGACTGAGCTGGTAGCCCTTGGCTTAAAATTCAGTGCCTCCGCCATTACACCTCATGGCCCAAAATTAGACCATGCCAGGCCACGCCATCATACTACAAAACCAAACAATGTGAGCTGTATGTTTATATAGTGCCTTTCAATAGGCACTGCCACCAGGTACATTTTATTTGCTTTTCTTTCTTTTTAACTGGGGTCCAAGTAGGCAATGTGGCATTTTCTTGCGCAAGTGGGAAGCCCTGCCCTGACTCTGTCGTCACACCTCCCCTTCAGAATGCACCTACCACCCCCTGGCACACTATCAGGTGGCACTCCTCTCGATCCCTCAGTTGTGGTCAACCATGGCATTGACACTTGCCAGTGTTATTCCAGGAGAAGGCTGCTTGCTCTCTTTGTCTGCCCTCCTTTTCTCAATGCCCATTGCTGCAGCTGTGCCCACCACACTTCAGCCCTGACCCTGCTGTGGTCACCCCTGGCAGAACAGCTCCTAGAAATCAGGGCAGTGAAGTGAAGTGCTCAGGGGCGGATGAGATGCCACACACCAGCATTCCACCCTATGCCGCCCCATGCCGCCTGCAGCTTATTTACCCACAAGTTTTGTGAAATTTGAGGCTGACACATCTTGTTGCCATTTCTGGGCTCCTTTCATCGCCTTCCTCTGCCGTCACGGCTTCTTTTGTCTTTGTAATAAGAAACACATCCCAGGCTATTTATAAGAGACAAAGCTTTCTCTTTTTATAGCGCCTTTTTGATGTACTGCACAGCTGGCATTGGTGATATGCACACACAGACACACGCCCACCCCCCTCACCCCACAGTTGGAGACCCCACTCACCTCTCTTGTAAGTTGGCACTATATTCACTTTTGCCCACATTTAGTCTTTTGGGGATGTTGGCACTTAAAGGGTAAGGAGACGGGTGGAAGCTCCTGCTCTTTTAGCTTTTTCTTATGTTTGCCCACTGAAAGCTGGCAACTCCCCCACCTAACTCTGCTTCTGAATATTTTGCCTTCTTTTTTGCTGCCTGGTGCTCCTTCCTTTTCTCTCAGTGGTACTCCACATTGGCACTCAGACAGCCTGGCATCTTGGCTGGTGCCCACGGTGCGGCACAGGTCTCTCCCCTTGTCGCCAAGTCATTAGTCGGCATGGCACGTCGCTCCTGCCGCTCGGTGCCCCTGGGAGGTCTGGGGTTTCTCTTCTCCGGCAGCCTGCGGGTGAACCAGTAAGTGAAGCAGCAGTCAAGGGAGACGAGCCAATTAGAGCGGCGCGCGAGGAGCGACTGCGGTGCTTAACAGCTGGCATGAGGGGCGCCGTCGCCAGGGCGTTTGGGACAAAAGCGAATTGAAAAGCAGATTTGTGGGTCAGTTAAATATAGGAGAGCCATCGCTGTGGAAAGTTATTGGCTGCAGAAAGTAAAGGCGGATGGAGGGTCGATTGACTGATGCCAGGCTCTCCTGCTCAGGTTTGATGCCATGCTGGGCGGGCGCTCGTTCCATGTTCTCCAGTGAGCTCTCAGACGGCTGGCCTGGCATGTGGGGGGCCAAGGAGAGATCAGAGGTCAGGTGTGAGCTAAGGCAGAGGTCGTGACCCGGTGGTGCCCTAGAGCTGGGCAAGTGGCGATGGGCAAAGTGGACAGAAGAATTGATGAGAGAAAAAGATGAGTGGCTGATAGATGGAAGTGCAAAAAGAAGGGATGGAAAGACAGAGTGGTCTGCACAGGAATAGCAGGACAGACAGAAAGGCGGATGGATGGATGGGAGGGCATGCAGAGCACCAGGCAGATGAGTGGCTTTACTGTAAGTGCAGACAGATGAAATGGGCAGGAAGGTGGGTATGAAAATGAATGGACGGACCAGGGGAAATATGGGGAAGGGTAGACAGAGATGGACATGCAGGTGGCTGTAGGTGCAGATGAAGGACAGACAAGCAGAGAGATGAATGGATGGACAGATGATGGATGTGCAGATTGATTGGTGAGTTAAGAGCCATGCAGGTTACGGATGCAGGTGTTAATGGACAGCAGGATAGCCATGAAGATGAATGGATGGAGGTGTAGACGTGTGGGATGGACAGACAGATGGATATGAACCTGAATGGGTGAACTGGGGAACAGATGAATGGATGGAAGATGGCCAGATCAATGGGTGGACAGACGGGCACACTGAAGTAAAGATGGCTGTGCAAACAGACAGAGAGGTGGACATGCGATCTGCAATGCCACCTCATCCTTCTGACCAGCCTTGCGATTTGCCCACTGAGCTCCAGTGCTCTTTTAAATAGGGGCACCAGTAAATGCTGCCTGCTGGCCCACCTGCACTCCTGATGCCTGCTGGGAATTGTAGTCCTCTCAGCTGCACAGCCACGGGATCATCCCAATGCCGGACTTGTTCACTGAGGATTGCCGACTTCACCTTCTCATTTTTATGGACCTCCACACTCAGATTTACAGGGCAGCACAAGGACGGAGAGAAGGACGGGCAGATGTTAGACCTGCTGATTTGCTTAACACACACACATCTCTGGGTGGAAACCAAAGCACTTGAAGACGAAGGTGACGGGTGGGCTGCAGATGAGGGGCTGACAATGGACACCTTCCTGCTCTTACTCCGTGACGAGTCGACGAGTGAACGGCAGGAGCCCCCCATCCATCGGTTATCAGAGCCCCTCGATCCCCCATCCTGCCCGCTGCGTCCTTCTTCTCTACTTTCCTTTGTATTCAAATTTTGAAGCGAGCGGCCACTTCTCTGAGAGGAACGGGGATTGATGTCGCGTTTCACCTCCACCCAGTCCTTTGTAAGTCACCTTGGGTGGGCGCCTCGTGTGCCGATGCCCGCGTTCTGCTGAAGCAGTAAAAGTGGCAGAGAAAAATGCGCCCGATTGTCCTGCTTGTTCTTTTTTTTTTTTTTTTTGCTTTTTCTTTAACTGCTTAACCGTTGAGTTTAAGTTATGCTGATGACATCTGTCCTGGAGCATTTATCGTAAAGCTCTCTATTTCTTATTATCCAAGATGATTGTATAGTCGTTTCATTTGAATATTATGCTAAATCATGTGATGAATATGCAAGCACACAGATACGCACAGACAGATGTCTAAATATTCTGCAGAGAGCTGGAGAGATAAAAGCCACAGGAGGGGCTTACAGTCACACAGAGAGAGGGGGAAAAAAAAATAGAAAAAGAAAATGTCGAGCCGGGAGGGCGGGAAAAAAGACGCACCACCAGGGGGCACCCTAGGGGTCACGTGAGGCTGGGTTTGATGTGCGGGGCTCAGAGGTGTGCAGGTCTGGAGGAGCCACTAAGGGGCAGTGTGGGGTGCCATCCAGGCTCCTATCGGGTCTCACCTCTCACTCAGTTGTCATTGTCTTAGTGATTTAAGCTTATTGTTGTCGTTCCCTGGCTTTTGTGTTTCTTCTGCTTTATTGTTCTTTATGAGTTCTTTGTTTTCAAGTCTTTATGTTTTTCCTCTTAATTCTGATTTTTAGGTCTTATGTCTTTAAAAGTCCTGCCGTTCCTTATACTTTGTGGGTGGAGCCCCCAGGAGGTGGGGCCGATGTGACATCACAGCTGCTGGCCCCTCCCTCTGCCTTTATATGGCGGTCACACTGAAGGGGCCAGCAGTGCCTCACTGAGCTCTTTGTGAGTGGGCTGCGGATTTTTCTGTTTTGGGGCAAATCCTGCTGCCATATTTGGCCTTATTTTCCATCCCATCCCACCATTGAAGCCCACTTCATTCTGAGAAGGGTCACAGTTGAGCTGGAGGCTTTTTTTGTTTCGTTGAATAGAATTGCAAATCAAGTCCATAATTTTTAATGTTTTTAATGTGATATCATCCAGTTTTAAGCCCTGGAGTTTTTCACCCATCCCTTTATTAACACCTTTCATCCTGAGGAGGGTTACAGAGATGCTGGAGCCTGTGCCAAGATGGACAGGGCACACTGAGGGGAACAATCCCTTGGGCAGGATGCCAGTCTATCAGAGGGAAACAACGGGAAGCCAAAATCCAAACTTAAGGCTTCCAAAGGTTCACGACGGCCAGTACTTGCTGTGTGTACCGGAGACAAGAAAATGACAAGGTTAAGACTTACAAGGCAGCCCACCCAGATGAGGCCTCGTCCCCAGGCAGCCAACCCTCCAACCACCACAACGAGGCTCAAAAATGATCTTTAACCCTTAAACCGCTACATACGTGGGGTGGGGGTGGGGGGTTAATGCACCCCCGCGGACGCCAAATATTTTTTTTGCTGCACTTTTTAAGGAAACGTCAGAATTCACCCAGAAAAAGTGAAATTTGAATGGAACACGTATTCTTTTCATGCAAAGAGCATCACAACTACAATTACACAATTACACACTGCCAATGAACTGTAAAAATGATAAAACGACTGCAACAATCTCTTATGGTATGTACAAGGTGACAACGGGCACCACTGATGACATTCAGTAAATCACCGACCAGAGGCCAGTCAAGTGCAGCGACTCAATCCCAGAGACAGTTAGGGGGCGCCAGTGGTCATAAGCGGGCTTCTCAACGAATGGACGGCACGGACTGTTCAGCTCCGGCGGGCTGGCAGATGGCACTGGGCACTGACTAGTGCCGGTCATGGCGGTTTAAGGGTTAAAGGGTGGCGTCGGACTACAAACCCTGGAATTGTGGGTTCAGAGCCAACCACTGAGCCAAGTCACGCCACCTGCCTGAGCCTGAGCTCCGTTTGGCAAACACAAAAGAAATGAAACCAATTGTATCTCAGATGTGATGAGTCACGTGGGTTAAGAGAGAGGAACCACACAAACCTCGGGCTGGAGTCCAGACAATGACATTAAGAAAGGAAGGCTCTCTATTGTGTTCAACAAAAAGGAGCAAAAATTTAGGTAACGGACAAAAATAAAGACAAAGGGACTCGCCCGAAAGCGTGAGCGGGTGACAGCAGGTGACACAAGAGTGAAATCCAACAATGGAAGGAAAAAACGTATTTATATATGTACTGTACATATACACCCATCCATCCATTATCCAACCCGCTATATCCTAACTACAGGGTCACGGGGGTCTGCTGGAGCCAACCTCAGCCAACACAGGGCACAAGGCAGGAACAAATCCTCGGGCAGGGTGCCAGCCCACAGCAGGGCACACACACACACACATACACACCAAGCACACACTAGGGACAATTTAGGATCGCCAATCATCATCATCATCATCAGAGGTGACTGTGCGGAGGGTGCAGACCTATAAATATCTGGGAGTGCAGCTGGATGACAAATTGGACTGGACTGCCAATACTGATGCTCTGTGTAAGAAAGCTCAGAGCAGAATATACTTTCTGAGAAGGTTGGCATCCTTCAACATCTGCAGTAAGATGCTGCAGATGTTCTATCAGACGGTTGTGGCGAGCGCCATCTTCTACATGGTGGTGTGCTGGGGTGGCAGCGTAAAGATGAAAGACGCCTCACGCCTGGACAAACCTGTTAAGAAGGCAGGCTCTATTGTAGGAGTAAAGTTGGACAGTCTGACATCTGTGGCAGAGAGACGGGCATTAAGGAAACTCCTGTCAATCATGAAGAATCCACTTAACAGGATCATCTCCAGGCAGAGGAGTAGCTTCAGTGACAGACTTTTGTCACCGTCCTGCTCCACTGACAGACTGAGGAGACCCCACACTATGCGACTCTTCAATTCCACCCAGGGGAGTAAATGCTAACATTAATTTCATTTCATTTTTATTACTATTTAATTTAATATTGTTTCTTTGTATCAGTATACTGCTGCTGGATTATGTGAATTTCCCCTTGGGATTAATAAAGTATCTATCTATCTATCTATCTATCTATCTATCTATCTATCTATCTATCTATCTATCTATCTATCTATCTATTATATAGTGCCTTTCACTCTATCTATCTATCTATCTATCTATCTATCTATCTATCTATCTATCTATCCACCTAACCTGCATGTCTTTGGTAAGTGGAATGAAACCCCCGCAGAGGGGAGAACCTGTAAACTCCACGCAGGAAGGACCCGGGAAGTGAACCCTTAAGGGTCTCCTAACTACGAGGCAGCAGTGCTACCCACTGCGCCACCATGCCACCTATATATACTGCTCAAAAGAATTAAAGGAACACTTTTTAATTAGAGTATAGCATAAAGTCAATGAAACTTCTGGGATGTTAATCTGGTCAGTTAAGTAGCAGAGGGGGTTGTTAATCAGTTTCAGCTGCTGTGGTGTTCATTAAATTAACAACAGATGCACTAGAGGGGCAACAATGAGATGACCCCAAAACAGGAATGGTTTAACAGGTGGAGGCCACTGACATTTTTCCCTCCTCATCTTTTCTGACTGTTTCTTCACTAGTTTTGCATTTGGCTACAGTCAGTGTCACTACTGGTAGCATGAGGCGATACCTGGACCCTACAGAGGTGGCACAGGTAGTCCAACTTCTCCAGGATGGCACATCAATACGTGTCATTGCCAGAAGGTTTGCTGTCTCCCTGCACAGTCTCAAGGGCATGGAGGAGATTCTAGGAGACAAGCAGTTACTCTAGGAGAGCTGGAGAGGGCCATAGAAGGTCCATAACCCATCAGCAGGACCAGTATCTGCTCCTTTGGGCAAGGAGGAACAGGATGAGCACTGCCAGAGCCCTACAAAATGACCTCCAGCAGGCCACTGGTGTGAATGTCTCTGACCAAACAACCAGAAAGACTTCATGAGGGTGACCCAAGGGCCCCATGTCCTCTAATGGGCCCTGAGCTCACTGCCCAGCAGCATGCAGCTCGATTGGCATTCGCCATAGAATACCAGAATTGGCAGATGCACCACTGGTGCCCTGTGCTTTTACAGATGACAGCAGGTTCACCCTGAGCACGTGACAGAAGTGAAAGGGTCTGGAGAAGCCATGGAGAACATTATGCTGCCTGTAACATCATTCAGCATGAGCAGTTTGGTGGTGGGTTAATGATTATCTGGGGAGGCATATCCATGGAGGGTCACACAGACCACTACAGGCTTGACAAAGGCACCTTGGCTGCCATTAGGTATCAGGATGAAATCCTTGGACCCATTGTCAGACCCTATGCTGGTACAGTGGCTCCTGGTGCACGACAATTCCTGGCCTCATGTGGTGAGAGTATGCAGGCAGTTCCTGGAGGATGAAGAAATTGATACCATTGACTGGCCACCACACTTTCCTGACCTAAATCCAATAGAACACCTCTGGGACATTATGTTTTGGTCCATCCAATGCCACCAGGTTGCACCTCAGACTGTCCAGGAGCTCAGTGATGCCCTGGTCCAGATCTGGGAGGAGATCCCCCACAACACCATCTGTCATCTCATTAGAAGCATGCACCGATGTTGTCAGGCATGTATACAAGAACACAGGGGCCATACAAAGTGCTGCCTACAATTTGGAGTTGCTGCAATTCAATTTGGGCAAAATGGACTCGCCTGCCACATCATTTTTTCACTCTGATTTTTGGGGCGTCTTTGAATTCAGGTCTCTGTAGGTTGATCATTTTCATTTCCATCAAACGATGTGGCATCCTAACACATTACCCAGTCTATGTCAGTATAGATATCCAGGAGGATTTCTTTTTCCCATTGAGATCTGATGTGTTTTCAAAGTGTTCCTTTCATTTTTTTGAGCAGTTTATATATATATAATACTATCCGTTCATCTCTATATTTTCCATCTTCTGCAAATCTCAGCAAGCACATGAAACCTCCGTGTCTTTAGATTGTGGCAGAGCACCTGAGCACCTGAAAACCTACATGCACGTGGGGAGAACACTCTGTGAAGGGGACGCCTGGGACACCAGCTGGTGGTCTTCTTATTGCACCCACTGTGCCCCCCACTTACAGAACCACCAACCAACTCAATGATCCACTGCTGGATCCTTCTCAGTGACCGCAGCACAGAGGCAGAAGGAGGAGCCTGCGGCAGTGATGTCAGAGTGGCTCCACCCACAAAAGGCAAGGAATGTTAAAAATCACCATACATTAAGAATAAGAAAGATTGTGATCACATTAAAAAATATGAATAAAAATATGAATTAAAAATATGAAAAATATTTCAAAAACACCAACAGAACAGAAAATGTACAAGAAACAGAGAACACAGCGGGCTTGTCTTTAGAGCTTTACTTTGTTTAGTTCTGTTTTTGATTCTGTTTACTCTTTGCATGATTTAGACTGCATATTTAATTGACACTTATTTACTAAATAATACATTTCTTTTTTTAAGTACAGGGTGGGTCATTTATATGGATACACCTTAATAAAATGGGAATGGTTGCTGATATTGACTTCCTGTTTGTGGCACATTAGTATATCTGAGGGGGGAAACTTTTCAAGATGAGTGGTGACCATGGTGGCCATTTTGAAGTCGGCCATTTTGGATCCAACGTTTGTTTTTTCAATAGGAAGAGGGTCATGTGACACATCCGACTTATTGGGAATTTCACAAGAAAAACAATGGTGTGCTTGGTTTTAACGTAACTTTATTCTTTCATGAGTTTTTTTACAAGTTTCTCTTTGTGTACAGCCATTGACATGTCGCAGAGGTTAACACGTGAGGAGCGGATAGAAATTGTGTTGATGTCTGGTGAACGCAGTAACCGGGTCATTGCCGCAGATTTCAATGCAAGACACCCTACGAGACCACCCATCTCCCATGCTACAGTTAGCCAACTGCTTGCTAAGTTTCGTGATACTGGTTCAGTGTTGGATTTCCAAAATGTGGACGTATGAAAACTGTCACTAATGAAGAAACATCAGCGGCTGTCCTAGCTTCATTCAGCAAGAGCCCACAGCGTAGCACTCGCCGCATGTCACTAGAGAGTGGCATTAGTCGAACATCCCTTGGGTGGATATTAGCTACTCACAAATGGCACCCTTACAAACTCCAGCTACTGCAGCATCTCAGCGAGGATGTCCCAGATCGGCGCACTGAATTTGCAGAATGGGCAAAACACAAATTGGAGCAGGACCTTCAGTTTACGCAGAAGATTTTGTTCAGTGATGAGTGAAGTTAACAAACAAAACCACCGCTAGTGGTCTGACACTAACCCTCCAAGACTGTTGGAACAAAAAAATTGATGGTATGGTGTGGTACAAAGATAGTGGGGCCATTCTTCATCAATGGAGACCTCAAGGCCACTGGATATGCAAAATTGCTACATGATGATGTGTTTCCCTCTTTATGGACACAGCAAGATGGTGCACCACCACATTATGGGTGTCAGGTCCGAGCATTCCTAGATAAACAGTTTCCTGGAAAGTGGATTGGTCACCGTGGGCCAGTTGAATGGCCCCCAAGGTCTCCCGATCTGAACCCCTTAGACTTTTATCTTTGGGGTCATCTGAAGGCAACTGTCTATGCTGTGAAGATATGAGATGTGCAGCACCTGAAACTACGGATACTGGAAGCCTGTGCTAGCATTTCTCCTGCGGTGTTGCTATCAGTGTGTGAAGAGTGGGAGAAGACAATCCAACACAATGGGCAGCACATTGAACACATTTTAGAAGTGGTCAGAAACTTGTATATAACTCATGAAAGAATAAATTTACGTTAAAACCAAGCACACCATTGTTTTTCTTGTGAAATTCCCAATAAGCTGGATGTGTCACATGACCCTCTTCCTATTGAAAAAACAAACGTTGGATCCAAAATGGCCGACTTCAAAATGGCCACCATGGTCACCACCCATCTTGAAAAGTTTCCCCCCTCACATATACTAATGTGCCACAATCAGGAAGTTAATATCACCAACCATTCCCATTTTATTAAGGTGTATTCATATAAATGGCCCACCGTATTACATTTATTTTGAATCACAGTTGTGTTAAGTAAAACCCGGCCACATCCAGTGTGTTTCTTCTTGTCGGTCCCAAGCCCAGATGAATGGGGAGGGTTACATCAAGAGGGGCATCTGCTGTAAAATGTTCTTAAATCAATATGCGGATGACAATACAGATCCATCCATCCATCCATTCTCTTCCGCTTATCCGGGGTTGGGTCGCGGGGGCAGCAGCTTAAGCAGAGAGGCCCAGACTTCCCTCTCCCCGGCCACTTCTTCCAGCTCTTCCGGGAGAATCCCAATGTTCCCAGGCCAGCCGGGAGACATAGTCCCTCCAGCGTGTCCTGGGTCTTCCCCGGGGCCTCCTCCCGGTTGGACGTGCCCGGAACACCTCACCAGGGAGGCGCCCAGGAGGCATCCTGATCAGATGCCCGAGCCACCTCATCTGACTCCTCTCGATGCGGAGGAGCAGCGGCTCTACTCTGAGCTCCTCACCCTATCTTTAAGGGAAAGCCCAGACACCCTGCGGAGGAAACTCATTTCAGCCGCTTGTATTCGCGATCTCGTTCTTTCGGTCACTACCCATAGCTCATGACCATAGGTGAGGGTAGGAGCGTAGATCGACTGGTAAATTGAGAGCTTTGCCTTACGGCTCAGCTCCTTTTTCACCACAACAGACCGATGCAGAGCCCGCATCACTGCGGATGCGACCGATCCGCCTGTCGATCTCACGCCCATTCTTCCCTCACTCGTGAACAAGACCCCGAGATACTTGAACTCCTCCACTTGGCGCAGGATCTCTCCCCCAACCCTGAGAGGGCACTCCACCCTTTTCCGGCTGAGGACCATGCTCTCGGATTTGGAGGTGCTGATTCTCATCCCAGCCGCTTCACACTCAGCTGTGAACCGATCCAGAGAGAGCTGAAGATCACGGCCTGATGAAGCAAACAGGACAACATCATCTGCAAAAAGCAGTGACCCAATCCTGAGTCCACCAAACCGACCCCTTCAACACCCTGGCTGCGCCTAGAAATTCTGTCCATAAAAGTTATGAACAGAATGGTGACAAAGGGCAGCCCTGGCGGAGTCCAACTCTCACTGGAAACGGGCTCGACTTACTGCCGGCAATGCGGACCAAGCTCTGACACCGGTTGTACAGAGACCGAACAGCTCTTATCAGGGGTCCGGTACCCCATACTCCCGAGCACCCCCACAGGATTCCCGAGGGACACGGTCAATGCCTTTTCCAAGTCCACAAAACACATGTAGACCGGTCGGGCAAACTCCCATGCACCCTCCAGGACTCTGCTAAGGGTGAAGAGCTGGTCCACTGTTCCGCGACCAGGACGAAAACCACACTGTTCCTCCTGAATCCGAGGTTCGACTATCCAACGGACCCTCCTCTCCAGAACCCCGAATAGACTTTTCCAGGGAGGCTGAGGAGTGTGATCCCTCTATAGTTGGAACACACCCTCCGTCCCCTTTTAAAGAGGGGACCACCACCCCGGTCTGCCAATCCAGAGGCACTGTCCCGATGTCCATGCGATGTTGCAGAGACGTGTCAACCAAGACAGTCCTACAACATCCAGAGCCTTAAGGAACTCGGTATCTCATCCACCCGGGGCCCTGCCACCAAGGAGTTTTTTGACCACCTCGGTGACTTCAGTCCCAGAGATGGGAGAGCCCACCTCAGAGTCCCCAGGCTCTGCTTCCTCATTGGAAGGCATGTTAGTGGGATTGAGGAGGTCTTCGAAGTACTCCTCCCACCGACCCACAACGCCCGAAGTCGAGGTCAGCAGCGCACCATCCCCACCATATACGGTGTTGACACTGCACTGCTTCCCCCTCCTGAGACGCCGGACGGTGGACCAGAATCTCCTCGAAGCCGTCCGAAAGTCGTTCTCCATGGCCTCTCCAAACTCCTCCCATGCCCGAAGTTTTGCCTCAGCAACAACCGAAGCAGCTCCGCTTGGCCTGCCGGTACCTATCAGCTGCCTCCAGAGACCCACAGGACAAAAAAGTCCTATAGGACTCCTTCTTCAGCTTGACGGCATCCCTCACCGCCGGTGTCCACCAACGGGTTCGGGGATTGCCGCCACGACAGGCACCGACCACCTTGCGGCCACAGCTCCGGTCAGCCGCCTCAACAATAGAGGCACGGAACATGGCCCATTCGGACTCAATGTCCCCCACCTCCCTCGGGACGTGGTTGAAGTTCTGCCGGAGGTGGGAGTTGAAGCTACTTCTGACAGGAGACTCTGCCAGACATATGGCCGCAAGTCCGACGACACGACCACAAAGTCGATCATCGACCTGAGGCCTAGGGTGTCCTGGTGCCAAGTGCATATATGAACACCCTTATGCTTGAACATGGTGTTCGTTATGGACAATCCGTGACGAGCACAGAAGTCCAATAACAAAAAACTGCTCGGGTTCAGATCGGGGCATTCCTCCCAATCACGCCCTTCCAGGACTCGCTGTCATTGCCCACATGAGCACTGAAGTCTCCCAGCAAAACGAGGGAATCCCCAGAAGGTTTGCCCTTTAGCTCCCCCTCCAGGGACTCCAAAAAGGGTGGATACTCCAAACTGCTGGTCGGCGCATACGCACAAACAACAGTCAGGACCCTTCCCCCCATCCGAAGGCGGAGGAAGGCCACCCTCTCGTCCACCGGGGTAAACCCCAATGCACAGGCTCGAGCGGG
Source organism: Polypterus senegalus (assembly GCF_016835505.1). Lineage (NCBI taxonomy): Eukaryota > Metazoa > Chordata > Cladistia > Polypteriformes > Polypteridae > Polypterus > Polypterus senegalus. Next base: position 206,952,108 of record NC_053158.1, on the reverse strand, counting down.
GGGCAATAAGTATGCCCACACCTGCTCGGCGCCTCTCACCGGGGGCAACTCCAGAGTGGTAGAGAGTCCAGCCCCTCTCAAGGAGATCGGTTCCAGAGTCCAAGCTGTGCGTCGAGGTGAGTCCGACTATATCTAGCCGGAACCTCTCGACCTCGCGCACTAGCTCAGGCTCCTTCCCCTTCAGAGAGGTGACATTCCACGTCCCAAGAGCCAGTTTCTGTAGCGAGGATCAGACCGCCAAGGTCCCGCCTTCGGCCACCACCCAACTCACACTGCACCCAACCTCCTTGTCCCGTCCCATAGGTGGTGAGCCCATGGGGAGACAATACAGATTAATATGGAAAAAGATGATCCGCTTTGGCAAACCCTAATGGGAGCAGCCGAAAGAAGAAAAAGATTATCCATCCATCCATCCATTAGCCAACCCGCTATATCCTAATGACAGGGTCACAGGGGTCTGCTGGAGCCAATGCCAGCCAACACAGGGCGAAAGGCAGGAAACAAACCCCGGGCAGGGCGCCAGCCCACTGTAGAAGATTATTATTATTATTTTTTTTTTTTTTAATTTTTGAGCCGTGTTACGTTTCTGTGTTTCACTTTGGTTCATCTGCCCTGCCGCCTGTATGCTGAGCCCAATGGGCCGGGGCCGCCTGCTCAAGCCGCTGGGGTGTTGGCCCAGAAGTATTAACAGCAGCAGCAGCAGCATTTGGTGTTTTTCAGCGTTCGGTGGTTTTCAGTTCTTCAGGTGGTCATCTGTTCTCTCTCTTTATAATTTTTTTTGTGGTATCCTGTATTTTGAAGCCTGCTTCATTATAGGTGACATCTCAGTGTTAGGTGACAGTCACTTTCCCGACTAATCTTTATTTTCCATTTGATTGTCATTTTTCTGATAATTTTTCACCCATGTGATTTTTGTGTGTTTGTGTTTTTACTCTCAGTGTCTTTATGTTGTTTCAGTGTAGTCTTTGTGTTCTGGAGGGGGATTCCCAAAGGGGCGGGGCCACCATGACATCACTCTGTCGCCCCGCCCCCAGCAGAGTCTGTTGTGAGTGTCGCTGGACCAACGGAGTTTTATGAAGTTTTGCTTCCAGTGTTTGGATTTTATTACTGATTTACAGAATTGGACTTGTCTGATTGAGTGGATTTTTAATGCTCATCTGTTTTACTTTTTATTTTTTTGCTTTGTTTTTGCTATTGTGTTCAATTCTTTATTTATAAAGATGCTTTCTAGGTTTACACTTTTCCACATTTTTGTCTTGGGTTTGTTTGAACTTGTAAAGTTACTTGTGGGGCCTGGCTATCTAGGGTGAGGCCAGGTCTGCATACTCTGTGCCTACTTAGTGCCCTCTGTCGTCGCGCTGCTCTTTGTACGTCTGTTTTTTTTTTTTGTGTGTGTGTTGCTGTTTTCCTGTCTTGCCTTTCCAGTTTGTCTTTTTCTTTTTTTCTAATGTCTTTGTAAGTTATTTTTTATTTGTTTTTAAATCGACTCTCTAGTTGTTCTGCCACTCCACATCCACATATGTCACCATCAAATCTCACTGCACTGACGTTGACAGAACTTTAAACAGGACTTTCATGACGAGACCTCACTAATGTCTAAGAAAGCTTAAGCATAACCTCCACTGACTTGTACCCTACACATCAGAGACGCTTTATAATCCTTCTGAGCTACTTAATCTCATCTTGACAACTCCTGGATGGGCTCCTTCATCATCTCAATTTAAGATTCACCTCCTTCAGTCTCTCCAATGCAATGGCTCTCCATGGTGCTGAATCAGTCCAGCTGTTCTCCTCTGGGCTTCCTCCAGTGCTGCTTTGTAATATGGAGGCCAACGCTGCACACACGACTCCACATCACTCCTCACCAGCGTGCTACGTAGCCGAGGCACAGCCTTCCCTGACTGGCACTGACATTTTTCATCTGCATCTCTCTGTTCTTGTTGCTAAAGTATCAGCTGAGATTCACTGCTCTAATCTCGTTCAATCCTGTCAGCTCTCAGTCTCTAATTCATTAAATGAAAAGATCCATGGAGCTCAACCGGCCTACTGGCTCTCCTCTGGACTTCCTCCAGCGCTTTCTGTGTCTTTTTAGATAGTATGGTGACCAAAGGTGAATACAGCACTGCAGAGAAAACCTAATCAGTGTGTCATGTGACTTAACAACGGGCCTTCAGGAATGAGGACCTCCAACAGGAAGAGGCGGGGCCAGGGGGGCGGTCACCGGAAGTGACATCAGTCTGCAGAGCCGGGACCCTCCATCCTCCAGATCTGTCATTTCTATTGGTAATTTAAAATGGGCTTGGATTTGATTTATTTAACAACATTTATTTTAATTTAACCACATGACAACAACAACAACATTTATTTATATAAAACATTTTCATACAAAAAAAATGTAGCACAAAGTGCTTTACATAATGAAGAATAGAAAAATAAAAGACACAATAAGAAAATAAAATTAAAGTCAACATTAATTAACATAGAATAAGAGAAAGGTCTGATGGCCGGGGGGACAGAAAAAGATAGATAAAAAAAACTCCAGACGGCCAGAGAAAAAAAAAATAATACATAAATAAAATAAATAAAACATTTACTTTTAAATTTCTGCAGTTGTTTGGAATTGCTTTTAACTTTACAGTGGTAACTAAAAATCTATTTTGTCAATAAATAGATAGATAGATAGATAGATAGATAGATAGATAGATAGATAGATAGATAGATAGATAGATAGATAGATAGATAGATATGAAAGGCACTATATAATAGATAGATAGATAGATAGATAGATAGATATGAAAGGCACTATATAATTGATAGATAGATAGATAGATAGATAGATATGAAAGGCACTATATGATAGATAGATAGATAGATAGATAGATAGATAGATAGATAGATAGATAGATATGAAAGGCACTATATGATAGATAGATAGATAGATAGATAGATAGATAGATAGATAGATGAAAGGCACTAGATAGATATAGATAGATAGATAGATAGATAGATAGATAGATAGATAGATAGATAGATAGATAGATAGATAGATATGAAAGGCACTATATGATAGATAGATAGATAGATCGATAGATAGATAGATAGATAGACAGAGTGAAGGGCACTATATAATAGATAGATAAATAGACAGGTTTGGCCTTTTTATTTTTATTAAGAGCCCCTTGTTTGGGGGTCCTCAGGGCTCCCCTCGGCCTCTTTTGTATTTCCTGATCCTATTTGGACTTTTTGGGTTGTTTTTTGATCCAAAGTCTTTTTAATTTTAAATTTCCGACTGGCTCTGCTCCCCAGTTTCTCTGATATATGATTTAAATATTAATAATACGATTAAAGGCCAGAATTCAAACTGCAGTCTTTCTGAGCCCCACAAGTCCAAAGAGAAGCGGGCAGGCAGAACGTGTTGCCCACCCAGATGGCATGTAGCGCGCGAGGTCCGCCATCTTGAATGCACAGATTAAGTCGTCTGGTGAACACACGCGGCGTGTGACCCTACAGCTGCTGTGTGCGCTCCAGTCGGCGGTTGACTACTTTGCACTAATCCTGGAGGGACACGCTAGGAAGTCTCAAACGAAGCCGTTTTAAAGAACAAGGAGCCTTTTGGTGCCCGTTCAAGACATCATTCTCTGCCATATTCAAATCTTTTCTTTCAGAGACATGCACGAATACTGTAAACGCTTTCATCTGACAGCACAAAAGCAGATAATTACAAAGAGATTTGTGGTTCGGAGATCCGCGTTGGGCCAAATGTTTAATCCTGCTGCCAATATCGAAGTGAGGCTTCCTTGTGCTCGGCTTCAAACTACGTAAGGAGATTGAGCTTCACTTAATCCCGTTTTGCAGCTCAAGTGGTTGGGGACTCGCTAAAGAGCGCATGTCACTTTGTAGGTGTCACCTTTATTAAAGTGAACCTAATCAGATTTGGAGTGACAACAGTTAGTGTGGCGAGAGTGTGGCGCACGCATCTTCTCAATGGATGGATCACCAGGACGTGTCAGAGAGTTGGTGAGAAGGAAGTCGTGAGGTGCCAACGCTCACATGAGCTGCCATAGCAGGGAGACGGACGAGGGAACAAGAAATGTGAGAAGGGACCAGCAAAACCAGAAAAGTGATCCTGTCGTCCGTCAGCGTCACCATCATGTGTGTGTTTGACGGAGACTCTGCACTGTACTTTGGTCTGGGGCTCGCTCTTCTTTTCTTTTCTTATTTTTTGTTGTTTTATGTTATTATTTGGGTGGCACAGTGGCACGCTGACAGTGCAGATGCCTCATGGCAAGACGATCAGAGTTTGCATGCATTTTCTCTCTATGTCTGAGTGGTCCGGGGTCCTCCCAAAGTGCAAGGACATGCAGGTGGTCCCCCGTGTGTGTGTGTGTGTGTGTGTTCATCCCACTATAGACTGGCGCCTGTCCAGGGATTATTGATGCCTTATGATTGGCTGGCACTCAGCTGCCGCCCACCCTGTCCCTGCTCACGATTAGTAACTGGTGCGTTGTTATTAAGTTGTTAAGTCATTTTTGTACGTCGTGCCTATTGGTCAATTCCTAGGGTTTTGTGGGTGGGGCCACCTAAGGGGCAGGGCCAGCATGACTTTACTATGATGGGGCCGGCCCCCCGGCCTTTATATTGAGGCTGAGAGCGTCATGTCGGCGGTGGGCTGCACTCACTCACTTTGGATGTTTGGATTTGTGTTTTGTTGCCTTTGGATTTCAGATTTTTGCTTTGCTTGAGCTGACGTTTTCTGTTTTGCTTTTATTATTTTTATTTTATTATTAATGAACTCCTAAATTACAAAGAACCCTACTTTGGTGTTGCCTTAAAGCCAGAGGTTTGCGGTGTTCCTCTCCTATTTTGGTGAAGTTGTGTTTTGAATAAAGTTTTTATTTTATTAATTTAAAAGTATTTTTCTGGAGTTTATGATAATGAAAGTATCAATGATTACGAAAAATGGATAAGAAAACAACAAGGAGAGTCGGCAGGTAAGCTGAAGGCATCTCGAAGATGACAGAAAAAAGAACTGAAAAAAACGAGAGCCGAGAAGACAAGGAGACAAAAGTGGGTGGAGTCAACACGAGTGACAGCTTGATGGGGGAGGGGCCAGAGCGACAGCTTCAGGAGGCCACACCCCTCGAGGCTCAGCTTACAGCGCACAACAACAACAACAACATTCATCACCAGACCAACAATGGAAGACAAAGAGAAAGCTACAACAATGGAGCCACACGCTCTTATAAAACCCAAATGTATGATTAGTAAGAAGGGTAGCGTCCTTGTTTTCAACATCTGAAGTCTCTACACTTGAGTCTGGTGATGAGGTCACATGCCGGGCTTCCAAGACCACCCTGGCCCCTCTGAAGACACAAGACATGTCAGCTGACGTTCTACCGAAATCGACATTCAGCCTCCTCTCTGCAGGGTCCGCCATCATTGGTTCTGATGATGCATTGTGTCGTCCGCAGACTCGGACTCACACTTGGTGGTCCCGATATGAAGATTCAAACAAACAACAACAGCCACACCAAATGCCCAACCTCAGAAACGTCACGCGGGTGGGAGGCAGAGGCAGCGCCACATGATGGACTGGCTTGGATTCACTCGCTTTAAGAGTGTTGCGACTTTCGCCTCGTGTTGTATTTTTGACACGTTTCCGTAATCAGTAATCACGCGTGATCTTATTCTCATTTTTGGGGGGCTCTGTGGTCAGAGATATTCTTGCTGATGTTGCTTTTCCATTTCATCATTGCCTCTATCAGGTAGGTTGTTTCAGCCTCCATTTTGTATTTTAACAACCTTCTCCCCCATCATCATGACCGAGTCCCACGTTGTCTTCAAAGGTGTGCTGAAAGTTCACTTCTTCACCCTAACCCCCCTTGCACTTGGACTCTTTATTTTGTGTTTGTCCCCATTTTATTTTTTTTTCTCACATTTTGGTTTGTCTGTTGTGTCTTTCAGTCTCCTCGTTTTGCCCCTTTTTATTCGTCCCTCGTCCGTCTCCGAGTTCTCACGACACCTTTTTGTCAGGCAGAAGACCACTGGCAGCTGCCCAGAAGGTGGCCGTGGTAATCAACAGACCTCCAGGGCCTCTAGTTGGCAGCAGCAGCAGGGCTCAGTCACTGAGATCCTGGCCCTTGCAAAGGCTCTTGGGACTTGTAGTTTTAGGAGTCCCCTGCTGGTGAGATTTGCTGCCAGAGGAGCTTCTGACTTATGTGGACTGTCACTCGATTATCCAAATGGGCCCACAGTCCTCTGATGGACGGCACTGTGCTGAGGGGCATCTCAAAGTCAAAATGTGCTGCCTGCTGCTTCACTGGGTTGGCCTCCCCCTCACTACTGCCTCCTGAATGTGAGTGAATGGGGTCACCACCTCCAGGGTCACTTCTTGGGTCACAGGATGACCTCTTACTGTGCCACCAAGCGGACCTCCATCACACACCCATAACAAAGTGAGAAAACCCTAAAGTGGGAACTCCTCACCCTGTGCCCCCTTCTACCCCCCCATACCCCCTGTAGCCCCCCATTTCCTCCAGGCCTGGCACTGCTCACTGCTTTCCATGGAAGATTCACATCCAGCCCTCTAATGCATGTCACCCATGGGGGGGAGGGTCTCTCCCTGAACCTGTTCTGTGGGTGGGAGGGTGCAGAAATCTCCCACCCAGGTGCCATCTCAGGTCAATGCCATCCTCTAAAGTTTACGCTGATAAAATGGGAATTGTAATAAAGAGAATCGCTTGCTCTTGCTGTTCAACAGTAACACAAACTTCTGAAGAGGAAAATCGACGCCGTGCCTGGCTGCCTGTTGCTCATGTGCTGTCATGGCAGGCGTCAGGCAGATGTGTCACCACAGGTGGAAACCCGGAGTGCGTCAGGTGGCTCATTTTGTGCTGCAATTTATTAGCAAAGCGTCTTTTAAATTTAACTGCCTACAGCGATGAATAAATACATAAATAAAGAGACGGGCAAATAAACAAATACGGCACGGCGTAAGGCGGGCATCTGCTAATCTGCCATGAAAAAAAAACAAATCAACGGCAGCTCCCAGATGATTCCGCATCGATCTGTCATCGATGGAGGTGGTTGTCCAGGTAAAATATAGCGCCTTGCACTGATTGGGTGCCTTTCTGTCTCTTCATCAATACGCAGTACAGCTGTTCCTATCAATCTGTCTCTCGTATGGTGCCTTCTAGAATGATCTGTCCAGTGTATATAGCGCCTTGCTTGTCTGTGCAGCAACTGGACCTGTCTGTCTATTTATCAATCAATAATCGAGTCTCTCACAGCCATCCACCTTCAGAAAGACGGTTATGGGTGCCAACGAGTCTTTGTAATGAAGCTCCCATTAGAATGACTTGTCCAGTCCGTGTCCCTCCCTCTTGTTTATCTCCACCATAAAGTAACTTCTCAGTTTATTCTATGTTTTCCAGCACCTTCCATTTTAACTATTTAATAATATATAGCGCCTTTCCTGTCCTTCTATTAAGTCTATATTGCCTTTTCTTATTATCCAGTGTGACCGAGAGGACCAGATGTGGCACCAAGATGGCCACTGGATGACTCAAAATTCAACAAAACACACACAATTGTTATCTATCTATCTATCTATCTATCTATCTATCTATCTATCTATCTATCTATCTATCTATCTATCTATCATACATCTATCTATCTATCTATCTATCTATCTATCTATCTATCTATCTATCTATCTATCTATCTATCTATCTTCACTCTATCTATCTATCTATCTATCTATCTATCTATCTATCTATCTATCTATATAGTGCCTATTTCTAATCTATCTATCTATCTATCTATCATATAGTGCCTTTCACATCTAAACAGAACTGTCCCAAGATGGCCGGGGTGCCGGTTTTGGAAGTTTCTGACATAAAGAGGCGGGACTAGCTGAAAGGACACCAGAAGTGACATCAGAGGTGTTCCAACTGGTCTGCATAGGGAGGGGGTGGGGGCATTGGGTCACAGCACCAAGCCCTGGAGCACTAGGGCCCTTCAGTTGTCCCCTATGCACATGCACGTGACACCAGATATGCAACACATTTGTAGTCCCTTCCCCACCTGCAGTAGTAACAGCTAATATTTAACAAGTGATGCACCCCACAAACTGGAAAAGTGGTCTTCAACATGCAGCCACATGTAAAGATTCTCAGACAAATTGGCTGAGGGACTGGCAGGGTGAAGTTGATGGAACATACAGTATAGGTGTTGACAAGCAAGTCTTGACTGCTCCTCTATGGCAGACATTAAGTCACATCACTGCCAGTGTGACATCTGTGACTTCCTATCAGCATCGAATGGCACCACAAGTAACCTGGGCACCAGCCTTATGGGGGCCTCCAATTGCTCAGGCAAACAAACTTGTGCTCTGGCAAAGGCTTCTGGGATTTGTAGTTTTAGGTGGAACCTGGAGCTGCCCCTAAGGCTAAAGTTACATTGAATTATCTGGCATGAAGTGATCATTTAAAATAATGAAAGATTTATAAACTTAAGGATTTGACTTATGCCTTTATCCAAGGTGACTTACAACATCTGAGATACAATTGGCTCCATTTCTCTTGCTTTTCCAGTTGGAGCACAGGCAGGTCACATGGTGTCAGTAGTGGGATTTGGACCCACACCCTCAGAGTTTAATGTCTTAAGGACTGAGCCATTCCACCTTCCTAATCTTATAAGTCAAGTGAGTTTAGAAGCTTAGGCTGGCCTGGTGATGATGATGATGATGATGATGATGATGATGATGATGATGATGATGATGATGAGGAAGAGAAACAGGAGGAGGAGGCCAGCATGATGGGGAAGAGGACAGCTGGGAGGTTGGCAGGTGCCATTTTAGTGGTGTCCTTGGATGACATCTCAGATGAATCTTTCAAGGCCCAGAGTGGCCCCATTTTGTTGAATTCTGCTCTCCTCTTACATACATCGTTAAAATGGTTATTGAATCAAAGTTTTGGCTTATCCTGGGTAAGGGATCCACCCTTTGTGACTTTCTCTTTTATGATTTTAATCTCCTCCATTGTCACCTGGCCATAGTTAACCAGTTAATGAATGGATGGGCAGAGATGGTTTCCATTTATGTTTGATTGGTTTCCAGCTTGTTAACAAATCTGCATTTCTATGAGTGCCAGTTTTGTATTTAGTATTTAGTATCATCTGCTACTTGTAGTTTAAAGGAGAATCGGTCACAGTGCTCTACTCTTGCACTCCATGAAAGGCGCTATACAAGAAATAAGTTGTATTGGATTGTGTTTGAACACCCTTTAAAGTCATTGGGGAAAGTCCCTCATTTGTGTGCATCGTGAAGCACATCATCGAGATCGCAAACTCACACTCTGCCCAGTCGGTGTTGGACTGAATAATAAAAATATATAAATAAATAAACACACAAAAATAAATAAATAAATAAATAAATACTGGATATGGTTAATATCTGAAATTCAGGCTGGAACAATTTTCATCCATGGGTCATAAGCTTCTCAGTATTACATAATTGCATGTACAGGTATTGGGTGTTGGGCGGCACGGTGACGCAGTGGTAGCGCTGCTGCCTCGCAGTTAGGAGACCCGTCTTGGTTCGCTTCCCGGGTCCTCCCTGCCTGGAGTTTGCATGTTCTCCCCGTGTCTGCGTGGGTTTCCTCCCACAATCCAAACACGTGCAGGTTAGGTGGATTGGCGATTCTAAATTGTCCCTAGTGTGTGCTTGGTGTGTTTGTGTGTGTCCTGCAGTGGGTTGGCACCCTGCCCAGGATTGGTTCCTGCCTTGTGCCCTGTGTTGGCTGGGATTGGCTCCAGCAGACCCCCGTGACCCTGTATTCGGATTCAGCGGGTTAGAAAATGGATGGATGGAAGAATGGTATTGGGTGTTTTTATATACAGTAAATCATCTGATGCTGTACATGACATCCATCCATCTGTCCATCTGTCTATCCATCCGTCCATTTATCTATTCATCCATCCATCCATCTGTCTATCCATTTGTTTATCCATCCATCCATCTGTCCATCCATCCATCTCTCCATCTGTCTGTCCATCCATTCATCTATCCATCCATCCATCCATCCATCTCTCCATCTGTCCATCCATCCATCCATCCATCCATCCATTTGTCTATTCATCCATCCATCCATCTGTCCAACCATTCATCCATCCTTCCATCCATCTCTGCATCTGTCCATCCATCCATCCATCTTTCCATCTATTCATCCATCTGTCCGTCCATCCATCCATTTATCTATTCATCCATCCATTTCCATGACATATGGTGTCTCTTCTTTCTACTGCACTTTGTTCATCAGTCACAACAGCAAATCTCAGATTTCAATTTATTTAGCTACCTGATGTTTAGAGGGCAATGATGCCTCTGATGAGAGGCAGATGATGTTTTAGTGTTTTTAACAACTGGAAGTCAAGATGTGACCACATGTGGACAGCATACAGGGCCTCTGATATGTAAAGTAGGTTACAGTTAAGCTACTGTCACTTGGGTGCACATTGGGGACAGCTTGATGGCTCTGCACCAACACAGGAGGTGACATGGCGTAATAATGAGCTCTCTTTTCCTTTAGTGATGTTTTTTCCACCTGTGACGTCACCTCCAGGTTTCTGTCCACCCGAACCCACATCTTCCCCTCAGAATGCCTCATTAGTGGAAGAGCCACCATCTTGGACGGTCAGCCTGAACTACAGAGGGGCTCGTTTTGCACTTCACATGCATTTTCTTTAAAAATACATTTTCAGTTATATAGGGTTTGGCAACAAGGTGCCCCATCACTCTCACATTGTCTGACCTTCTCGTTACACGACGTAACCCACTGGTGAGGTCCAGTCTGGAGTACGGGGTACAGTTTTGGTGCCAATATCACCAGAAAGACCCACCCAGAGGAGTGTAACTGAACTGATTCAGGTCTACGGAGAGCAACTGTTGAGGAAACTCTGAAGCAGCTGAACCCTCACCAAAGACAAAGGGGTGGCGTGACTGGGAGCCTGCGTTGATAGTGCCCACCACACACTGTACCACTTGGATAGGGACCCTCATGAGTGAAGGTTTTAAAATTATAAAAGGAAATGAGTGGCGTGGTAATCCATGGACAAGAAGAAACTCATGAAGGGTAAACTTTGCCCAAACATTTTTCTTTACATGGACAACTCTAAGTACTGAGCATGACCTGTAGTGGGCACTAAGACTTTGGGCACCTTCAGGTCTCCACTTGATGTTCTTCGAGAGAATCAAAGCCACTCAGATTGGTGAGAATCTTCTGTTCTGGTCGAGATTATTCTAATGCTCCACGCAGACCTTCTTGTGTGGTGTGTCAGCATGGGAGGTCCTCCAGGTGACTATAAATTGTCCCTTGGGTTGAGTGGGCCCCTGTGAGAGCACAGAGTCCTGAGCTCAACCCCAGTGCACCAGCTGCGAGAACATCGGTGCTTGACCCCATTAATGCTCTTGTGAAAGACACACCCAGTCATCAAGTGGAAAGAAGAATGGCGTGGCAAGGTGGGCACTGACTCCATATCAGTGGCCTGTGGCTGTGGGATGAGATGTGCAGCGAGCACACGAAGGGTGAGATGTTCTGGGGTCCACATACTTTGGGCCACGCAGTGTACTGAGATCAAATTCTGCTCAGGAGTTATCAAGAAGACTAATGGGATGTCAGTTTATATAGCGCCTTGATGTCTGGACATACTGGAGGTCCATGTTGCTGCCCTTCTGTAATACTCTTGGGGTTGAATGGAGGTGAACACCCCCAGCCATGTCCAATAATCAACCAACGGGCACCCCACCTCCATTTCAATGTGCACATGGCAGTGGGATGTCCTGGTGTCCACGTACTTTAGTCCAGGTCATGTAACACAAGTGAGATGAGTCCGATGCCCACCAGGTCATGGTGCCCCACCTTAGCTGGCTTCACACCATAGAGGGGAAAGCGTTCCGTTTAATGGAGTAGAGCGGTCTCCTATCTGCCACTTGCACTACCAAAGTTGGCAGCCAGACTGCATTTGCCTGAGGCCACAGCTTGGTGCCAGGCCAAGAACATCATGCCAGGCGTGTTTAATTCTGCCGCTCACTTGTGCTGCCATGCTCGAGGCCCAGTTGAAAGAACTTTGCGGGCCTGCGGATCGACCGTGGCCAAAACGGCGTGGAAGTGGCACGCGCACCCTGTTCGGCGTTCCTCTGAGCCAGCACGCCTTTCTGTTCGTCTGCCTGCCTGCCTGCCCGCCCGCCCGCTCCACACTTGGCACACGTCTCTTCACGTTTCTATCCCTTTTCCGTCTTTTCAGCTCCCCCACCGCATAAAACAGAAAGCTTAAAAACTGAACCACCGCAGTTTGGGATTAAACGGCAGCAAACCGCCGGCGGCGACGCTGGCACTGTGTGCCCGCTGATAGTAGTTCAAGAGCTAAAATCGGTTCAGAAGCGGCCCTGCGATATTTCTAGTGCCCCCACTCGATTTGCCCGCTCCCTGGATCATTTCCATTCTGGGACGCCGCACAAGCGCCTTTTTATTTCGCACACAGAGCCCCGTTCATCCCGATGACAATAAATGCTTTAATTTGCATGATCTGCCTGGCAGAAGAAAACTGCAGGATGGAGATTTGGATTTCTTTCTTTATTTTTTTATTTTATATTGGGTATTTTTAGCAGTAGCAGCCTATGCCATTTGTGAAGGTGGTCCGACTTTTAAACAAAAGGTGGCACCAAAATGGCGCTTTTTGCTAAAAAGAGGAAGAAACCACAAAGACACAGACAATGTGCCCACTGCCACCCTAGAGCAAAGTGGGCACAGGGCACCGTATTCCAAACCCATTGAGAAAGGGGCTGGATTTGTGTGATCTTAACTCCACGTGTGCGCCAGCCATATTCAACCATCTGTTGCCCACCACTCACCCACCTGGAGATGTGCCTCACTGAAGGCACTGGGTGGCACCTTCCTGGCATCCATCACAGCCACTAAATGCGCTACCAGGACGTTATGTTTTATAGTACGTTACCTCTGATGATTTATTAGGACAGGTGGAATGCCAGGCCCAGTGCCAATGCTGACCACTCTGACGCTGTTACTTTGTGACTCAAAATTATGAAACAGGGAGGAAGGACATGGTGCCTACCTGAGTGGCCTGGTACAGTGCCAAGTGTTCACCACTGAGGAACTGAAATTCATCCACGTGTTTGCCATCCAATGCAGGGTGACATGGGAAGTGAAGGAGGGCGGAATGGAGGGGCAGATAGGGGGGGGCAAAGGATTGAAGGAAGGACGGAAATATGAGGACATACAGAGGGAAAAAAGAAGGGATTTGTGGAGAGGGAGAAGAAGGACGAATTGGAGAACATGGAAGGGCAGGAGAGAGATGGGAATGGATGGATAAAAGGAAGGAATGAGGAACAGATGGGATGAAGAAAGAAGAAGAAGAAGAAGAAGAAGAAGAAGAAGAAGAAGGGGATAAGAAATGAAGTTAAAAATGTTAGATTAAGATGAAGAGGTGGATAGAGGCAGCAATAGATAGATAAATAATGGAGAGATAAAGAGAAGGAGTGAGGAATTAATGAGCAGATGGATGGGGAGACAGATAGAGAGAAGAAGGGAAGAGGGAGGGAGCAACAGACGGGTAACTAATAAGAAATGGAGAATTAAATGGTGATGAGGGGAATAGAGGGAAGGAAAGAGGGATTTGTGGAGAGATTGAGAGATGGATGGAGTAATGGATATAGAAAAGGAGGGAGGATTGGATTGGGGAGGAGGAGAGAGAGCTGGAGAAAGACCTGGAAAACATGGAGGGACGGAAAGAGAGGTGAAGGGATGAATAACAGTAAGCATTGAGGTCAGAATGAGAGGAGCAGAAGAAGAAGAAGAAGAAGAAGAAGAAGAGATAGATGGAGTGATGGATAAAAGAACAAATAGATGGCTGAGTGTGTGAGTGAAGGGAATGAGGGAGGGAAGGAGAAAGGGAGATATGGATGGAGCAAAAGATAGATGGAGGGTAAGAAGAAGGACTGGAGAGAAATATATAAATGAAAGGAGGGAGGAAGGAAGGAAAGGAAAAAATGGAGGGATTGATGACTGGATGGACGGATATAAAAAGATAAAAATATATAAAATGGATAAAATATCCATCCATTATCCAACCCGCTATATCCTAACTACAGGGTCACAGGGGTCTGCTGGAGCCAATCCCAGCCAACACAGGGCACAAGGCAGGAAACAAACCCCGGGCAGGGTGCCAACCCACCGCAGGGCACACATAAAATATGATATTATTATTATTATTATTATTATTATTATTGAACTGACACAAAGGGAAAGAGTGAAGAATGAATGAACAGATTAAGGGAAAACAAGAAAAGGAGGTGTGAGAAATCGGTTCATGGACCTACTGAATTAAAAGGATGGAGAGATGAATGACTGAATGGAGTGAGGGAGAAGTGAATGGAGGGATGGTGGGACTGGTGGACACGTGAATGGAGAGAGGAGGAATGGATGGACAGATAAGCGTTAGAGGGAGACTTGGTGTTATTAAAGACAAAGCACGGCTCCTGATTGAGTGACTTCATGTGCCAGCCTGGTGCCCCTTAACTCTACCGCTCACCCTGACAACAGCTGGTAAGAGTACTGAAGTGGACCCAAGGTGAGCTTCATGCAGAGGAAAGTGGATGCCAGTTCCGTGCTGCCCACCTTGTCAATTTTCCGGTTATCCATTTCCAGAAGCTGCTTCCAGTGACAGTATTCCTGCTGTCCAACCTGGCATCAGGGCACAGAGGTGGCATCTGAGCTGAACGGCCCAGCAGTTTATTAGAGGATAGCCAGTGAGATGCGTCTTGGGGGTCGCGCTTTTCGGGGTCTTTCATCTGATCGCGATATGTTCTGTTTTTGACGTTTATTGCAGTTCTTTCTCTTTTCTTTCTTTTTTTTTTCCTTACCTACAGCAATGAGAGAGAAAATCCGGGAGCTCAACGGGGACGAGGGAGGAATCCAAACTCCAGCCGGTCCTCTTTTGTAAGCTGCTTGCTTCCCATAACAGAAATGATCTCATTTCCAAAATAAGATGAAATCATCGAGAATATTCATTCAAGAGTAATAAAAGAGTGTGAAACTCGCGCTGACACTGTGGCTGTGACTGAGGCGGGGGGCGGCTCCGTCACCGGCACTTCAGCTTGTCAGCAAATGACATTCCACAGTACGCAGTCGGTTAACGAATTCGCTGACAGCGAAACGCACGCCTAGAAGTGTCTCTGGAGTGGGCTGCGGCGCATGCGCATCTTCAGGTGCCTGTAGGAGCGCCCAGGCCGCCGTCGAGCGTGGAAGTCTTCTTGCGCGCCACCGTTACACGCGGGGGCGCAAGGATTTCGTGCCTGTTGCGGTTATTCTGATACTTCTATAATAAATAAATAAATATTACCCAGCATGTCATGAATCCCAAAACTAGTAACAGAGAAGAATCACTGGAATGACACCGAGCAGTGAATGGAGCAGCAACAGCGCCAGCCTACAAGAACTTCAGAGATACTGCTCGTCTTCTAACGGTGATGTGCCTGAGCCCAAATGAGGTGGCAAGTGGCGTAAAGGTCTGGGCAGAATACGAGGCAATGGGAGCGTACATACGGGGTCTCGCGGAAGAAGCCTCCAGTGGGAATGCGGGATAGGAAGGAGAGGGCAGATGAATTAAGCCCCTCGACCCCTGCCAAGTGTCTCGATATCATTACATCAGACGTCCATAATCTACTTCTGGCAATCTAAAACGGAGTTCCTTACAAGGAAATACAATGTGAGCCACTGGCATGCAGGACATAACAGACATCAGAAGTGCGTCAGGAAATGTTGAGTGGGCTCCTCCGTGTCGACGGCTAAACACCTTTAGGGTCCCTCATGGGGGCTGCTGGAATATCGCGACAGAAGCGCACTTGCTCTTCGCTAAATCTTGTGTGCGTCTGAGGGGACTCATTGATGTTGTTTGTTATACGACTTCGTGAGTTAAAGTACTGTCTGTCTATCATATAGTGCCTTACATATCTATCTATCTACTATATAGTGCCTTTCATGTTTATCAATAATGTCTTTGCGTATCTATTGTGTAAAGGCACTTTCATTTCTATATAACTATATAGGGGTGCAGTAATTCCACAAAATGGAAAATTTGAGGTGCCAACTGGCTCATCCCAATTAATTAAGATTAACAGAACCAAAATAAATGTTCTTCTTTGTACTTTCCCTACAAACGTCAGGGCTGGCACATTCTACTGGTGAGTTGCTGGTATCGGCTCAGTTTTCTGAGGAGCTCCGTCCAGCAGGCAGCTGTTGTCAAATATGACGCCTCTGTCCAGGGAGCCCGGGCTTTTCTCGGGAGTGAACCAGAGGGGTGGAGTCAGTTGCCCTCACTGGGCGGTTTCTTGGCTCTGTGGAGAGACGAGGAGATGATGGTGTTAGGGACAGCGCCCCCTGTCATCCCACAGTGGTATTGCAAACCTTGACAGAGATGTAAGCAGATCCTCCAATGATCAAGCATAAGAACGTGTATAAATTCAACAGATGTGGAAAGGCATTATGTGTTTGTCTTTATTTATTGATTGATTGTTTGATTGATTGATTTCATTGACATTGGCTGTTCTTTTTACCCATCAAAGTTGAGAGGGCGGGCTAAATTCCTTCCTGTGCTCTGATTGGTTAATCGTCGATAGAGCAGGCAGCCATCAGGTTCAGACACTTCAGATGACAGGGTGAGGACTTCCAATGTTCGTGAATGAAAAGGCTCGATTTTGTGCGGTCAGTCTTGTCGGCATCTTCTTGCACCCGTGTCTGCCGTGGATGAGTCGAGTCACAACCTTATGAGGCACTTGGTTTGTCACGGGAGTCCTAGAGGCAGGAGGAGGGACATGCAGAATGACTCAGCCAGTCACTAAGCTGGTGTATGTTGATGGGTGACAATGACAGTTTGTATTTCATTTGGTGTGCAGTGTCACTGAACTAAATACATGAAGGGATAAATAAATAAATAAATAAATAAACAATACATTTCATGACACGTTTTTCATGACACGTTTAGTTATTTATGCTGACATATTTTATTATTATTTAATTTTTATCCTGTTTCAGAACACACAGTGCTTATTTATTTCTCGATTGTTTGATTGATTGATTGATTGATTGATTGATTGATTGATTGATTTCTTTCTTTCTTTCTTTCTTTCTTTCTTTCTTTCTTTCTTTCTTTCCTCCATGCTGGTGAGGCTGACTGCTGAGGTGCAGATCCCACTTCAGGTGTGACTCAGTGTGAGCTTTTCAAGTCACTTTAATTGTGCAACTTTTCATGCCAGCCCCCCCGTAAACTGCCAACTTTAGGACTGGTGGGGCAAATGACCCCATGCATGCCCTCTACCTTCGCCCCTGCCACCCAAGTCCTATTTCACGTGTGTCATTGCCTACATGTGCACCACTAACCGCTATGTGACTCACACCACTGCACATCTCCAAAAGTCACCAGCGCTGCTTGGCAGCGGGCAAAGCCAAGAGAAGACATTGATGCCAACGTGAGAGACGACATAATGAAGTTCTCACCATAGCCTAAAGCTCCAGTCAGATTGGGTTTTGTGTCTGTTAAACAACAGCTGTGCTGATTTTTGGTATGAAATTCCAGAAGAAAGAAAAGGAAAAAGAAAGCCGGGACCCCCGGAGGAGCGACGTTTACCTGAATACACGAGAAACGAACAAAGACTTCACTCGGGTCCAGCTAGGGTGTGTGTGGGCACTAGGCAGGGTGGGCTCTCTTGATATGAACAGGGGGGTCTTTTTAAATTCCAGTTATTAAATGGATGTTTTATTTTTTTTTTATTCCAGTTCTTACCCAGTGTATCTGTGACAATAAATGAGAACCAACTGGTCCGTCCTGTGTGTTTGGGTCAGTGTGGCCTACCAGGTAAGGCTTCAGACCCCCAGCCTTCATTTGGTGGGTTCAGATCCCACTACTGACACCACTGTGAGAGTCAACTCTCCAGCTTGGGCTCCAATTGGTAAAGCAAAAGAATTGGAACCAAATGGGTCTTAAACTGGGGTAATGGCGTAAAGTCAAATTATAAGACGATATGCGGATAACGTGGATGGACTCGGACTCCAAAGGCTCACAGATTTTTCCCTTGTGGTTCGTATTCGTTAAAACAAACGTTTCTTGTGTTTCTGAGATCTTGGAGGCCACTTCTTTGGTTAGGCGTCCATTGCTCTGCTGTGTTGAGGCGACCATTTTCAGGGGTCTCTCTTCATTTATGACCTTCGTTGAGTTACTACAAGAAGAATGGCTTGTTGGGCGAGGGCACTGGGGGGTGTGCGCAGTCGTCTGTTTGTTAAAGTCACCGAAAATGTCAGGGAAACTCCAAAGGGACAGTGAACTGGAGCAGCTCGGAATGCTGAGGAGGGCAAATAGAGACATAAAAACGCAAGGCGGCCAAGTAGACACGGAATAGAGACCTGCAACCCCGCTGACATTTTGTCACACCATTTGGGTTTTCGGTATTTTACCCAGCATGATGCCACTCGAGTGGGCATTTATCGGGCATGGGCTGCCACCCATCACGTGCACACACAACCCTGTGACGTCGCACTTACTCGGGTGGCCAAACTGCTGGGCATCTCGATGGGGAGAAGATGGGATGGCAGCACTTGTGTTGATCACAAAGCGGAAATGACATCACATTGGGAGACACGCCCCCTGAGCGCTGCGAACGGGAATTTTTTTATCCAAAATGGTGAATTTCAGGGAGGGGGCTGGTCCCGTAAATGGGGGGGCGGGGGTTAAAAATGATGACCAGAGGGGGCTGAATGTGACACAACAGGCCATCACAACATGAGGAAGACCTGAAAAAGCATTCGCAGTGCAGCTTCTCGTCACGCTGGTCCAACATATCACACGCGCCCTTCGTCCACTGCTTCTGGTCAGAAGGTCTGACACCCCACCATCTCGTCTTCTTCCTCTTAATGCCAGTAATAGCAGACCCAAGTCTTCCTCCATCAGCAGCGTCTCACATCCTCTGCTGTGACATTGTGAGCGATGTGACACTTGACCAAACTCTGTCACTTATCGACTAGCTGAACAAATAGGAACGTCTTTTGGTCTTTGTGGTGCACTACGCCCCCCCTCAAAACCCCTGGCTTCATGTAAGCGTCAACCAGGGCACCCGATGCGTGTTTGTTTATTCTCGCTGCCCCATAATGCTTTGCGAGGCCAGTTTGGTGCAGAACATTTGTGCCTACTGTGAGGTCGCCACCCGATCGGCTTTGTGCATACGCGTGATGCCTTTAAATACTTCAAAAAACTGGCAGCATTTGAATCTAAGGGGGGCACTTGCTATGAGTGAGGCCACCAGATACGTAACACGGACCCCCGTGCACTGGCAGAGTCTCACATGCAGCGCCACATGGCTAATTCTGCAGGCGGAAGTAGCCATGTGCACCTTAGAGGAGCTCTCCTGCGCCCCCTTCTGGCATCAAAATGCCACCCCGCGAAGTAATAATAATGACAGAAGGTTCAATGACTACACACAAGACCACTTAAAGATAAAAAAATAATGAAAGTGTAAAGCATCTGCACAGATTAAAAGGGACACAAAAAGCCAACCTCCATTTTGGAGTCCAATCCAAGGCCGGGTCAACGGGAAGGGTTGGCATCAGGAAAGGCGTCCGGTCGTAAAGATCCTGATGAGACATCCTTGTAGCGGTCCGGTGCCGCTCAGATTCACTCCATCGATTTATTTATTTATTATTATTTTTTTTTCGGTGGGGATTCCCAGAGCGCCCTGACACTCACAGGCAGGGACATGAAACCAACAAATGAATAATTAATATATGAAATGGAAAATCCAATACAAACAACTGCAATCGGACCAACCTCCCCTTTCCCTTACAGCGATACCGTTTTAACACAACAATGAACCTCAACAATAAACGCTCACGACAACGTCCTTATCACGGTCCCAATGCAGCACAAATGGATGACATGGTGTGCAGTGAAGATGATGATGATAATCCCAGGAACAGCTGAATGAAACGGTCTGCCAATGTGTGGACACTTGAGGGCGCAGTTGCCCAGTGAGACCCAACGGATCGATGCAGACGCAGATTTAAAAGCACTAAGAAGTCATTTAATTTTCCCTTCTTGAGTGTCCCAAAGTACCTCCACCACCATAAACAATACATCAATAATCACAAATACACCACAGTTCTCCTCCTCTCCTCCCAGCAGCTCCGTCACACTCCCTCCCAACTCCGGCTCTCCTGCTGGGTCTCCACCAGTCCTTTATTTAGTCCTTGACCCTGAAGTTCTTCTCCTCTTCTGTTCACGTGACTTGTCAGCACTTCTGGGTCAGATGGAGAATTACATTTTTCTTCAGCCCGGATGTACTTCTGTTCTTCCGTCCCCATGACTAGCGAGTACTTCAGCGTCACACGGCGGCACCCATGACACCCAGCAGGGCTGTGAAGCCAAAGTCCATCTTTCATGATGCCCTGGGGCACCTCTAGCGTCCTGGATGTGTCAGCTGGGTTGAGTTGCCGGCCGTCCATCACAGGTCCTAATGGTACTCCTGAGTGGCGAGGGGTGCGCTCCTGCCAAAGACGCACGATGACTAATCCACCACTATACACACGACCAGCAGGCGGGCACGAGAGACTCCACTCATCCTTATGAGAAATAATGCAAGGATATAAATGACTTCCCAGTGGTAATGTTGGACACACGGGATCTCCATCTTGCTGCTTCACCGGCCCCCTTTTTAAGTTTCCCACTGGCTCTTCTTGTCCCCAGCAGCCATTTCAGGCATCCCATGAGGGCAATGCCCTTCAGGGCTGCTGGGAATTGGAGTTCTCCTTCCAGTGGTAGCACTGCTATGTACTGTATAAAACATTGATGCCACACAGAAGTGGTAAATGATGATGGTGATGATGATGATAATGATGATGATGATGACAAAGGAGATTTAAAAGGAAACAAAAAAAAAGATGTGTCCAGCTGTGTGCCAAGCAGCAGCTTCAAGCAATGTAAGAAGGCAGCTTCAGGTGGCACAGCCAACGTGTGCCCGGAGACTGGACCTCTTGATTTAGTTTGTTTCTTTATACACCAAATGGTGCAACTTGGCCACATCATCAGTGATGACCCCAAAGGTCATAAGGTGCTTCGGGTCTTTGACCATCAGACGCCCTCACCCAGGTGAGCCAGCTTGGGTCCAAGTAGCGGGCCACGCCACAGATGGCCCCTCTTGATCCCCAACCACCTTGATGCTTTATCAGCAACGTTGAAGGCTTTCTTGGTGGCTTTTTCCTTTCATATGACCCTCTAATGCCAAGAAGACGGAGTGCCACCCTGCAAAGCCCCCGGCCACCCACCTTAATAGGGTCTCATCAGGCCTCCCACCAGGTGGGTACTCTGACACACGGCAGTGCTCAAGGGGTCATTAAAGGCCTGGACACTCTGAGCCCTCACTCAGTCTCTTGAGACCACCGATCAGAGCCTCACAGCAAAGTCCAGATCAGCTGCTGGACCCCATGACTCTGCCCACCACCCAGCAAGCATTAAAGAGAGTAGGAGCAGAACAGACCCCTGACAGACCCCAGAATCAACTGGGAAAAATGAATATTGGATATAAATAAACGAACCCTGACATCCGACAGAACAGCAAGGAGGCTTCCGGAACGATCTCGATGAGCCCCGTCTTGCCATGTAAGTCGTCGAACTTGTAACGTTTATGATGTTCTGATGTTCTACTTCGTCCGCACGTTTGTGGTAACTGATCTTCGTATGGAGTCCCACTTTAAGAACACAACGCCGTGCGATTGTCGAGCAGCAACTCCAGTTTGTGTACTCGATGACCCGCCTCGGGCGCGGAGTCACCGCCAAGTGCTGGCATCTCACCCACTTTGTACCCTCGGTGGAGGAACCTTTCCTTTATTTCCACCCTCGCTTAACGTGATCCCATTGAGGGGCCGTAGACCATCCTGGAATTCCATCATTTGAGCAACCGCAAGGAAATTTGGAAGAAAGTCCACGTGATTTTGAGGAACGTTTTACCGACCGCAGTGCGGCTGAAACACTCGTTACACAAAGTGAGCTTTCATTTCAAACCATTGATTTGACTGAGATTGTCGGTGAAACGCTTAAACACTTTTAATAGATAGAATTATTATTATTAGTAGTAGTAGTAGTATTATTATTTATTTATTTTTTTTCCATCTGCCTTAAGGCACCTTTTTGGAAAAACTCAATGAAACCAAGCGGGCGGCTCCTCGGCGGTGACGTTTCTGCTCCTGGCCACCCGCCTGCCCGCGCTTCTCTCTGCTCTCCTTAATCCAATATTCTCAAATGCCAGGCGGGCCACACTCGGGGGTCTCCTTATTGACTGAGTGGCCACTTGGCTTAACTCGCCGACCTTACAATTGATAATCCAACCACCGATGCTTCTGAACTGTCAGCGGCGCTCCACGTTTATTAAATACTCTTAGAGTCTCGCTCACCTTCATCAAGCGCAAAGGTAAAATCAGGAAATCAAAC
This sequence comes from Polypterus senegalus, assembly GCF_016835505.1. NCBI lineage: Eukaryota > Metazoa > Chordata > Cladistia > Polypteriformes > Polypteridae > Polypterus > Polypterus senegalus. Next base: position 206,929,563 of record NC_053158.1, on the reverse strand, counting down.
ATCTGCTAGTAACGTGAACAGAGGCAGCAATTCATGGGAGGGAGACAGAGCAACGGGCCCGCAGAGACCCCCAGAGTGAAAATGGACAGCGGCACCAATGGGAGTGGGAAGGCCATGCGCTCGACTGGACCGTCACTGCAGCTTCTGCTTGTGTTGGCTGCACAACCCGCTGTCTCCTCTGACCATGTCGGTAGATGAGCGCCCCCTATAGGATATGACAGCCAAAGATTTAATTAAATAAATAAATGGAGTGGGCGGCACAGTGGCACAGAGGCACAGTGGTAGCGCTGCTGCCTCGCAGTTAGGAGACCCAGGTTCGCTTTCTGGGTCCTCCTTGTGTGGAGTCTGCATGTTCTCCCCGTTTCTGCGTGGGTTTCTTCCCACAGTCAAAAGACATGCAGGTTTAGGTGCATTGGCGATTCTAAATTGTCCCTAGTGTGTGTATGTGTGCCCTGTGGTGGGCTGACATCCAGCCTGGGGATTTGTTCCTGCCTTGCGCCCTGTTCTGGCTGGCATTGGCTCCAGCAGACCTCCGTGACCCTGTGTTAGGATATGGTGGGTTGGATAATGGATGGATGGATTGAAGGATGACAGGCTCTCACATAGACAGATCAGTTGGCATTCTTGACATGGTGCCTTTCTGTTCAATGAGCATAGAACTACAAGAAACACCAACACATCCTGAGCCTCGGGAGACCAGTCAGTCCAGACTGGGGGTGAATGGGGCTGATTTACAGAGCAAGACCCTGACCACTGGGGGGCGACACAAAAGGAAGATAAAATCTAACAGCACTAAGACTACGACAAAGGCAACATGGGGACAACATCACAACGGGCAGTGAGGGTGAGGATGGCACCCAAGACCAACATTTATTAAAAAAACTGTTACTGTCAATCACTAAACCATTAGAACATACTGGGAAATCAGAAATGTGTGAACAGGTTTGAAAGGTGAGAGAGAGATAAATGATGGAGATGGATTGTGCCATAGATAGATAAAGGTGAAAGGCACTATATAATAGATAGATAGATAGATAGCTAGATAGATAGATAGATAGATAGATAGATAGATAGATAAAAGGCACTATATACCTCATAGATAGAATGAAAGGTACTATATAATAGAGGGACAGTTAGGAAAGGCACTATATGACAGATAGATTGATATGAAATACATCAAAAAGATACATAGAGAGATATGAAAGACACTATAAGATATAAGATGTTGAAGGCATAATAGAAATAGATACAGAGAGAGCCATAAATTGAGCTATAAGTAGACAGCTAGACAGATATAAAAGGCACTATATAAAGGATTATAAAATAGACACATAGATACACATAAGATGCGATAGAAATGGCAAGTCCTACTAGGCAGATAGAAAGGCACAGTTCAATATGACACGTAGCCCATGCACTGACTGTGACCGCTGATGTCCCCTCTTCATTTCAGCAGGTCATCGGTCACCACTCACTTCCATCCATTCATTATCCAACCCGCTATATCCTAATACAGGGCCAATCCCAGCCAGCACAGGGAGCAAGGCAGGAAACAAACTCCGGACAGGGCGCCAGCCCACCGCAGTTATTATATATATATATAAATATATATATATATATATATATATATATATATTATATATATATATATTCTTCTTCTTCATATCCGTGTTTCTTTTCTCTTCTTCTTCTATATAAGCCGACATGACAAAGCGCATTTCCACGCGTCGCGCCGCTAACTCCGTCTGAGTCGTGTTCGCTTGACAGGAAGCAGAGCACAAATGTAAACGCAGTTCCGAGTAGCTCGGGGTGTCGATGTGCGCGCGGCTCCCCTGGGTTCCGCTCTGGGGTCGCTCCGCTGTTGTCTTGTATTTTCATGAATGCCTCGGACCGGGAGAGGAGAGCACTAACGCAATTTCTGGGGATGGAATGTGATGATGACACAAAGCTGGGGGCCATCGATGACACCGAGGTGGCAAACGCGCAGATCCAATATGACTGGGGTCTTTTATGCAAATTGTCCGCAATGTGGCAAACGCCGGCTCATGGCTGATTCTCGCAGAGTGGGAGTTCACTTTGCATTGAGATCCAAGTCCCCCAGAACCTAATTGAACTGAGGAGAAGGCCGCTCGATTACCACTGAGCCGTGCCTCGTCTGTGGCAGATTTTCAAATCCAACCTTCAAGTTTCATTCCTTCCAAATAAGCAACAGCGTACCGCAGTTTGTGATAATGAGGGGATTTCTGTTGCTGACGCTAAGCCCCCACCCCCCCAACCCAGTGTGAGGCTCGGCCAAATGAGACCCGAGCCCGGGACGTGAGGTTTGTCCACCTCTGCGCGTGTCCGTCGCCGGCCAGGTCTTCATCAGCGCGCACTAACTGTTAATCACTCAGTTGACGTGCAAGTGTTTCCTGCGTGTCGGGTCCGCTTAACGCATTTAGGGTACCATTTAAACAAGACGTGACGTGCGTGGCAGTGTGAAAGGCGCTATATTAGATAAACAACAGCCCGTTCTTATCATGCTGTCATCGGCCAGTCCGTACATTTTAGCGTATTAAACGAGGGGTCCCAGGGGGGTGGCAACCCTGTCACACTTTCATGAGGTCCTTTACAGGGTGTGATGTCTCTCTGATTATGGCCACCTCAGCGTCTCTCTCTTGGGGGTCACAGTGTGGCACGTTTGCTCTGCGCTTTTCGTCTGATGCGAGGCTTGTGCTGCCCCGGCGGTGCCTGGATTGGAGATCAAAACGTTCGACCGACTGGTCACCTCGGTGTGACCCTGAGGGAGTCACTGAACCTATCAGAGCGCACATTGGAGAAACCCAAGGAAACAACTGTGAAGTACCTCGTGACTGCGTAGGCTATGGAAGGCGCTATATAAAATCTCAGCGAGTTACTGACAGAAAAGCAAAATTAGGGATCATAAGTGAGACACTCGGTTTGCCCCTACTGGGGAAATACAGAAATAATTATTGCCCATTCTTTAATATGATGGCATTTACCCTGAAATGCGCTATAGACCATCACGTGTTGTCAGATTCCATTCATAAGACAAGACAAGACAATGTCCCAATGTGAAGCACCGCATCTACCTGTTGTCTCAAATATGGAGAACAATAGGAATGAACCTGCAAGAGGCCTTGGGCTGGGGGGCAGCAATGGAAAGGCACTATATTAAACGACAAAGTGTCACCCTGCAGAGAGTCACTCTACATGGCTGTGCAATCAACAATAGAAATAGAAAATAAAAATAACATGAAAAATATCACTGAATGATCGTCTCTGGGGTCCAAGGACACGCAATAAAGCACCCGACAGCAAGTGTCCTTTGAAGTGGGGGCGAGAAACGGGAATATAATTACAATGTATGATGATGGTTATATTTAAAGGATGTTATTGAAATGATTTAACTGTATAAGTAATATCATTTAACTATATCTTCTAATAATAGTAATTTATTCTAAAGAGCATGTATCATGTGTTATCATTATTGTTATGTATCCCTACAATCTAGAGATCTGTTCTAATCTGCCCAAAACAACTAGAATATTAAGTGTATTGAGAATGGAAAAGGCACTACATAAATAAATTATATCATTATTGCAATCGTTATTATTCATCCTTATTGTCTAAAGACATGCTCTAATGTACTCAGTAGTAATTGTGATTTATTGTGTGTTGAACATGGGAAAGACATTAATAAGTACAATGGATTATTATTATTATTATTGATCCAGTGCTCTATAGAAATGGTGTAAAATAACCAAAAATAATATTAAACACATTGAATATGGGAAGGGTACTATATAAATACTATGTCTTATTATTATTATTATTATTATTATTATTATTATTATTATTATTATTATTATTGGTCTAACAACATGCACTACTGTACCCAAAAATAAATGCCATTTTACGTGCCTTGAGCATATGCAAGGCACTATAATAACACAATTTATTGCTTTTTTTTATTATTATCATTATCATTAAGGTCTAAGGGCGCGTTCTAATGTCACCAAGTACAATTGTAAGATTAATCGAATTGCATGTGGGTGAGGCGCTATATAAATCAAAAGTACGACTACGACAACGCGCCCCCACTCCCCCAAACGACCCCAGCAATTCGCCTCAAACCGAAGCCGGCGCTGGGCGGACTCCTTCGGCTGAAGCGCATGCACGGGTGGTGGTGCGGCGGTCCGGCCGGGCGGCTTCCTGCCTTGCGTCTCTCACCGGGCGCCCCGACGAGGCCTCAGCAGCAGCAGCGGGTGTCGGGCTGATCTCGTGTGACGGTTTGTGTTTCTCTTGTCCCTCCATCTCCGCTCAGGTCGGAGGGTCTTGTAGCTGGATGCCCCTCTCTTTGTTCAGACCCCGCCCCCCGTTCCGTTGAGGGCTCACGTGCCGTCGGGGGTGACGCCTTAAGGACACCTGAGTGCGCGTGACCTCACCAGGCGACGGTGGTGGAGGCGGCGGCTGCTGCTTGCGACAGCCCCGCCGATTCATCATCGTGAGGCGCATTAAAATTTAAGTGTGGTTACCAAGTGCGCCCATTCAAACTTTTATCTCAAACCTTCTTTATCATCTTTTCATTAAGTTCTCAAGCGCTAATAGCTTCTGAGTTCCCCGGGTAAGGATGATGTTCTGAATAATGAAAGCTCATTATTCCTGCACAGAATGCTTGTTAATTCAAATGATGATATTAAAACTCTAGTAGCCGTTAGCAGTCGGCTGATTCTGAGCAGACTTTCTCATGTATCAATATATACTCGGTTTGTCAAAACTGCCCACGGCTGGGGCTGACATTCTCTCCGGAGGAGTCGAGTGCTTCAAGAGACACCGAGTACTCCAAGGTGACAACTTGCAGAGTTTGCGCCTCTAGGAAACGCGGAGATGAAACTTGAAGTGCCATGGCACTGCCTCCCCTCATTCCCCACCTCCATGCCATTATTATTCACGGAGAGGCGGCGGACAAAACCCCCGGACTCCATCCAGCATCTCCAACTCCTTGGATTCCTGCATCCATGAAACAAAAAAAAAAAAAAAAAGGGAAAAGGGAAAAGGGCTTTGGCACATCAAATGCCCGCTCATACCTTCTGATCTTACCCGCGTCTTGTATGAATGAACATCTGCTCTTTCACAGGAGACCTTACTGGCCATTCCTGCAGTCACTCGAGATTTTGGGGGCACCTCTGCCAAGTGTGCCACTAAACTAAAGACCCAAGGAGCTCAGGTACAGATCAGCATCCTGGCATAAGCAAACTGAGCACCCCAGGGCACCTTGGCCTAGGTGACCTACCCAAAGCACATCCAAAAGAAGAGACAAGAGGGTCCCAAAGTAGACATATACAGGCTCTGAAAAGACTACAGAATGGCATCCTTTTGTTTTGTGTGCCCATCAAGGCAACCATCCACCCAAGATGGAATGCCAGATCATCAAGAGGTCACAAGAGTCTCCTAAAAAAAGCATCTCTGATGGCACCAGATCTCCACAGAGGTGTGCTGCCAGCCGTACCCACTGTACAACCAGCAGCAGCTTATGGAAAGGGCAAAGGCAGGGGCACTAGAAACACAGAAACTGAAATCAGTAAAGGCATCTGCAGTGCCAGCCTGGTCATGTGGGTCACTGGAGACCAGCTCAGGCAGTCATGTCACCCACCCTTGCCCTTAATATCTATCTATCTATCTATCTATCTATCTATGTTATATAGTGCCTTTCATGCTTATCTTTAATCCATTCTTCCTTATTGTGCTGCTACAGACATTTTAAGGTCAGGTTTTTCAGGACACTCGTGACAGTGCAGGAGAGTGGTCACATATGGCCTGTTGATTAGCACATGCAAGTCAGAACATCACTGGACATGGCACACATGACAATGGTGACTCTGTAAGGCACTATATACAATGACAGAGCTGCTCTTTCATTCTCCATAGAGTGCCAGTGTGTGGATTTCATCTGCCCAGCCTCGCATTGTAGAAACATAGAAATCACCTCAGTGTTTGTGACTGCCATGTTGTGAGTGCCTGACTGTGAGTGTGCAGCTTGTACAAAGATGGCATCCACTGTGAAAGGCACTATATAAAATCACAAGGCTGTAGATTTGGTGGCTGCTGATTATTTGTGGGTGTGATTGAGCATCCAGTCCTCAAGCTGTAAAATAAAGAAGCACCTGCACTGAAACTGCAAAGCAGCTAAGGGTGGTGTTTAGGGTGTAAGGCGCTATATTAAGTGAAACCTGCCTTTAACTTTATGTTGATTATGTAGGCCCCATAGAAAAGAAGGCACTCCAATAAACAGGTGCGGCTTTTAACTTCCAATTGATTGTGTATGTGCTTCAGTTGTAAGGCACTATATTATATAACATTATATTATATTAAGTAACTGACACTTCTATGTTTTAGTTTACTGGGTAATCGTTTCGGATGAAAGGCATTATATTAAATAAGGGATGATTTTAACAAAATTGTAGTCGTTATGCTTAAGATGTTTGGCACTATATTAGAAAGCTGTTGCTTTAAACCCAAATATGTTATAAAGCGACCAAGATGAAAGGCACTATATTAAGTAACCATTGTGTTAAAGCTTTACATTTATTATGTAGGCTCTTAGGTTGTAATGCACCGTTATTACAGTAAATATCTGCTGCTTTCATCTTCTGGTTAATTGTGGAGGTGGTTAGGATGTAAGGCGCTATACTAAGTAAGTGCTTATTGTGTCTTTACATTTATTTTCCAAGTGGTCACAGTATATTTTACATAAAATATTGTAGGAGGCGCTATATCATATGCAATATACTTTCAAATGCACTGCATGATAGATAGATAGATACAGTGGTGTGAAAACTATTTGCCCCTTCCTGATTTCTTATTCTTTTGCATGTTTGTCACACAAAATGTTTCTGATCATCAAACACATTTAACCATTAGTCAAATATAACACAAGTAAACACAAAATGCAGTTTTTAAATGATGGTTTTATTATTTAGGAGAAAAAATCCAAACCTACATGGCCCTGTGTGAAAAAGTAATTGCCCCTGAACCTAATAACTGGTTGGGCCACCCTTAGCAGCAATAACTGCAATCAAGCGCTTTGCGATAACTTGCAATGAGTCTTTTACAGCTCTGGAGGAATTTTGGCCCACTCATCTTTGCAGAATTGTTGTAATTCAGCTTTATTTGAGGGTTTTCTAGCATGAACCGCCTTTTTAAGGTCATGCCATAGCATCTCAATTGGATTCAGGTCAGGACTTTGACTAGGCCACTCCAAAGTCTTCATTTTGTTTTTCTTCAGCCATTCAGAGGTGGATTTGCTGGTGTGTTTTGGGTCATTGTCCTGTTGCAGCACCCAAGATCGCTTCAGCTTGAGTTGACAACAGATGGCCGGACATTCTCCTTCAGGATTTTTTGGTAGACAGTAGAATTCATGGTTCCATCTATCACAGCAAGCCTTCCAGGTCCTGAAGCAGCAAAACAACCCCAGACCATCACACTACCACCACCATATTTTACTGTTGGTATGATGTTCTTTTCTGAAATGCTGTGTTCCTTTTACGCCAGATGTAACGGGACATTTGCCTTCCAAAAGTTCAACTTTTGTCTCATCAGTCCACAAGGTATTTTCCCAAAAGTCTTGGCAATCATTGAGATGTTTCTTAGCAAAATTGAGACGAGCCCTAATGTTCTTTTGCTTAACAGTGGTTTGCCTTGGAAATCTGCCATGCAGGCCGTTTTTGCCCAGTCTCTTTCTTATGGTGGAGTCGTGAACACTGACCTTAATTGAGGCAAGTGAGGCCTGCAGTTCTTTAGACGTTGTCCTGGGGTCTTTGTGACCTCTCGGATGAGTCGCCTCTGCGCTCTTGGGGTAATTTTGGTCGGCCGCCACTCCTGGGAAGGTTCACCACTGTTCCATGTTTTTGCCATTTGTGGATAATGGCTCTCACTGTGGTTCGCTGGAGTCCCAAAGCTTTAGAAATGGCTTTATAACCTTTACCAGACTGATAGATCTCAATTACTTCTGTTCTCATTTGTTCCTGAATTTCTTTGGATCTTGGCATGATGTCTAGCTTTTGAGGTGCTTTTGGTCTACTTCTCTGTGTCAGGCAGCTCCTATTTAAGTGATTTCTTGATTGAAACAGGTGTGGCAGTAATCAGGAAATTGAACTCAGGTGTGATACACCACAGTTAGGTTATTTTTAACAAGGGGCAATTACTTTTTCACACAGGGCCATGTAGGTTTGGATTTTTTCTCCCTAAATAATAAAACCATCATTTAAAAACTGCATTTTGTGTTTACTTGTGTTATATTTGACTAATGGTTAAATGTGTTTGATGATCAGAAACATTTTGTGTGACAAACATGCAAAAGAATAAGAAATCAGGAAGGGGGCAAATAGTTTTTCACACCACTGTAGATAGATAGATGAAAGGCGCTATATTATAGACAGATAAATGTGAAAGGCACTATAATAGATAGACAGATGTTGCCAGATGTCGTTACGTTTCATTCCGTAAACGGGAACCCCGCGTGTGTCTTCAGACGCCTCCCAGGATGTGTACATTCGTTAACGAGTGTGTGTGTGTGTGTGTTTTCACTTTTCAGGTCACTATCCTTACTTCTGCCAGATGCCCTTGGCACAGATTATGTTTTTTTTTTTTTTTTCGTCTAATACCGCATTTTCCATATCACTATCATGGAGTTTATTCTTACAGTTAATACAAGTCTTTCGGACTCGTGTTCCATTCCAAATCTCCGCACATGCTGCCCAAGATGGGGCTCACAGAGTCGCCTCGTAACTCCGCCGGCCGGGATCGATGTTCGGTGCCAACGCCCTGCTGACACACACACACACACACGCGGCCCAGCCGATGCGCTGGTGTTGCCTTTTGGCTTCGCAGTTTGTCATTCCGGTCAAACTGGTTCTGCACGCCCAAAGAAGAAATGAGAGCAAACTGTTGAAGGCACAAACAGACGAAGCTGCGCGCACGCCCTGACCTGCCTGTCTCTTTGGAAATGCGTGTGCAGCCAACACGACGTGAGTCATCCGGCCGCAATGAAACGAGCAGAAGCGCCAGCCCCCCGCGCATCACGAATTGGCCAATTGTGTCTGTCCCGCGACTCCGTCCAATTTCATGTGATTCTCTTATGAAACCTTCAGGGGAAAAAGAAAAAAAGAAGGATAAAAGAAAAAAAAAAAAATGAAGGCACCAATCCAGCGGGGTGCCTCGGGACACGAGCAGTGGGAGCGCGCGCTGGAACGCCGACTCGATGTGTCACCCCGCACCCCCGACTTGGCCACACCGCGCCGTTCACGTGGTAGTTCAGCAGATGTAGACACGCGTGGAAAGTTCCGCTCGTCCAGCATCAACGGGACACCGCGTGAAACGTGACGTCATTCTTTCTTTCTTTCTTTCTTTCTTTCATTCTTTCTTTCTTTCTTTCTTTCTTTCAACTCTGTAATATTATGACGGGCACTATATTGAATAAGTTTGACCTTTCAATAATAAAGCTTCAGTCCATCTTCATAGTCTATTCTTTGTGTCTGGCTAATGGATAGCCTGTTGGGCTCAACCTCTTCAGGCTGCTTGGGTATAACACCATGTGGGCAGAAAAGCAAATGACCCTCTGGTCCTTTTATACTGTGGGACACCCCGCCTGTCCAGCGCCATTCCTTAACTGGTTAAAAAAATGACACCGACATCTAGGGACACACCAAGGGGGGCCCTTCTGTTTTTCCTATTGTTCCCAGTGTTGTGATGGCATAAGGCCGCTATCTATTACACTATGTATCTGAAAAAAATAGATTATTATATTACATTATCTATTATATAGTGCCTATCTATCTATCTATCTATCTATCTATCTATCTATCTATCTATCTATCTATCTATCTATCTATCTATCTATCTATCATATATAGTGCCTTTCATATCTATCTATCTATCTATCTATCTATCTATCTATCTATCTATTATATAGTGCCTTTCATCTATCTATCTATCTATCTATCTATCTATCTATCTATCTATCTATCTATCTATCTATCTATCTATCTATCTATCTATAGTGCCTTTCATATCTATCTATCTATCTATCTATCTATCTATCTATCTATCTATCTATCTATCTATCTATCTATCTATCTATCTATCTATCTATCTATCTATGTTGTGTAGTATCCCTCATACCTTTCTCTCTACCTATTTTTTATCAGCACAATAGCACATCCCCTTTTCACGTTGATTGTATATCACCGTTTGTATCTTTAACCCTTAATATTAATGTATGTAGTATATAGCGCCATTCACATCTCTCAAATCATTACCCAAGAGCGAGTCGCGCGAGTCGAATCAAGACCCATCAATGATTTAACTGATCTTCTCACTCATGAGGTGTGCGATTTGCAACGTGAATTAAACCCCAAACTAAACGTCCAGTTCTCATTTGCTCAATTCTTGCATTGAACCACCATCATCATCATCATCATCATCATCATCATCCTCACCTGTGAACGAGTCACATGGTCCTCGAGTTCATTGATTCCTTCTGATTTAAACTGAATCGCTACCCAGGAGCGAGGTGCACAGTTGACTTTGATAAATTCCACAAAGTTCGGCCCCTTCATTCTTGGACCAAAACTCGATGCGCACTAATAATTTACGAGATACTCTCTGCCTTGATTCTGGGACTAAAATGGTCACATGATTCTCGTTCCATTGATCCGCAAGCCAAATCGTTTACGCGATTCCCGAATTACTTGAATTGCTGACCCATTCCCTGCAGATGGGACACGCAGTTTTCGATTCTTTCGATTTCAAACGGAATCATTACCCGTGAACGAGTTCACTTGAATCTTAGACAGAATCACCACTGTCACGCATGCGCGACTAGGAGACCGCGGATGGATCTTACAACTCATCGAAGGAAGTTCGCCAGCGGGGAACTTTTTCTTTGTTTTCCAGGACTAAAGACACTCCGCCATAAGACTTGCCTGGAGTACATTCACTTCCACCCTTCCTCTGCCATCTTCTATGACGTCAGCAGTCCCATCATCCATCACGACTCCTTCCCAGCATTCCTGTACTTCCGGCTCCTCCCATATAAAAATGGCTGGATGTATTTTTTCATGTGTTTGACCATATCTTTCTTTATTGCAAAAGTCTGGAGTGTCAACAATATAAGGGGCCGGAAAACCCCAAACCTTTTTGTTGTCTCCTACTGAGTCTTTTACACCACCTACACCAATACTTTCAAACTTCAATTCTCGATCAATTCTATTAGGGTGCCTTTAACTCTCTGTCGGTCTCTCTAGCTTTGCTTCTTGGTACCCCACATTCCTCTGCTCACCTTCTCCTGCGTAATCCCAGACTGGTAAAACGGTCTCTCGAGGCCCACACTCTCACATCAGCTGGAGTCCGAAAACACCAGCTTACCCAGTTGAACTAAACCCAAATGGAGTATCTAAGGGGGTGACGGCGCCCGATTGAACCCCTCAGCAGAGGAAACTCGCAGGATTTCTGTAGCCTCCTGAAGGTGTCATGTGGTGCTGCCACCTTGTGGCCACAGTCTACTTCACTGCCTGTTAATGGGATGAGTTTTCAAGCACAGGCCTGGGTATTCCCTGCTGATGTACAGTATGTGCCGCAATGAGGGGTCTCACCAACTCCGGTGACCCAGTGGCCTGAAGATGGCCCATATGATGGCGGGTCTGGAGTTAGGAGTTGTAAAAGAACGAATCTCAACACACTGGGAAGGTTTGGGGCAGCCACCCGTATATTGTCCCTGGCTGCAAAAGGGTATGAAAACTGGCACCGATATGCATAGGTTGGAGTTTCAGACTGAACTGATCTGGTGGTGCAGAAGATGGCTGTGTTAAATGGTGAGGCCAGAAGTGATGTCATCTGAGGCCGGAAACTGGAAGTGACATCATTTGTGGCCCTGGGACCCAGAAGTGACGTCATTTGTGGCCCTGGGACCCAGAAGAGATGCCATTCGTGGCACCGGATCAGGAAGTGACATCATTTGTGGCCCTGGGACACAAGGAGGTGACGTCATTCATGGCAACTGACCTGAAAGTGACATCATTTGTGGCCCTGGGACCTGGAAGTGACTTCATTCCTGATGCTGCAACTGGAAGTGACATCATTCATGGCACCAGAAAAAAACAGAAGTTACATCATTTGTGGCTCTGCGAACCGGAAATGATGTCATTTGTGGTGCTGGATGCGGACGTGACATCATTCTTGGCACCAGACCCAGAAATGATGTCATTTGTGGTGCCAGAAAAACTGTAGGTGACATCATTTGTGGCCCTGGGACCCAGAAGTGATGTCATTTGTGGTGCCAGACCCGGACGTGACATCATTTGTGGCCCTGGGACACAGGAGGTGACGTCATTTGTGGCAACAGACCCGGAAAGTGATGTCATTCATGGCGCCAGCACCCGAAGTGACATTGTTGTTAAATCTGCCAGGTTTTCCCATACATGGCCTGCAGAGATAACAGAATAAGGCTTAGCGCACCCCGCCACCCCCTGGCCTGGCAGATAACCACCTCCACTCGGTCCAGTCACCGTCCTCCTAATTGCACGCGTGTGACAGAGTCTAGTGCTCCGCCCACCCCGAGTGACACTGACTCAGCCGCTGCTGACACCCTAAAGAGTGAAACATCTGCTGGGCCACCGGGTTCAAGAGCTTCAGGTGGTTTGAGTCATCCGAGTCGCCGAGACGAGACGCGCTCGCTCCGCTCCTCCTGCATTTTCGGCGAGGTTTCCAAAGAAATTTGCATACAAGGTGTTTTTTTTTTTATTGATTTATTTAATTTTTTTTTTTGTTACTCATCGGAGAGGTTTATAACTAATAAGACACACAGCAGGCATGGGAAAGTTTTAATGAGCTCAGCCTTGGAGAAGTGAAACTCGCCTGTACATCTGTCAGCGCCAAATTTCTTCTTATTTAGACAAAGCCCCTATCTCTTCAAAAAGTCGCCTCAATTCTCAGGTGACGTTTAATTAACACCTGCTCGAGAGTTTGGAGAGGGACACACTGGAAATGTGAGCGGAACGTGAAAATAACAAAACAAAAAAAAAAAAACAATGAAAACGTGGCTCTGCCACACAACCTGTGGAGGAAAGGGGGCGCTCTTGAGCCATCCCTCCAGATCCCCAAATGACTGCCAAGTGGATAATAAAGAATACAAAGTGGCGCTGCTGTCGTTACACATGGGGGACACAACAAGCAGCTAAAGCACACAAGTCAACGAGGAACGGGACCCCGCCGGCCAGTCCACCCTCACCTTAACCTCTTTACACTCCGGTGTCTCTTCCTTCTACCACTTGAACCCGCGTTCAGCTCCCGAGATTGATGGACATGAAGGGCTGTGATGCTCCAAGCTGGAAAGAGTGGAGCACAAATGACAAAAGGGTCTGCCTAGAACAATAAAGACAATCCAATTAGGAACAAAGGGCCCACATGAAATCCTAGGAAAAAAGTTGGGGAAAACAGAGCTGGAAATTCACAATAAACACAAAGCAAAGACTCAAAGTCTCCTTAGTGCCTTCAAGATGAACCACCAGGAATTGTGGGAGATCTGCACCTTTACAGGGCTGAGGGGCAGTCCTTGGCGATGATGGACAGGAGGCCCCGCCCCCTTGGGGGAAACCACCCACAAAGCACCAGGCACATAAACAAAATCAAAAGCAGGGAGCAATGCAAATAATTCAGGACAGCAACATCGGCATAAATGAATAATCAAATTCAAAAATGAACACAAAGGGCATGAAACACAATGGTGAGAAGGGGCCAAAGTGGTCTGCACAAAGGGCTAAGTCGTGTAGTGGTCTTCTCTGCTATGTTGTCCTGCCCAGGCGCCCCTCCGCTCTCATTGTCTGTCATGGCGCACTTGTCACTCCACTGCCGTCTGTGCCATGCGCGTCACAGAGGGGCACACATCCACCTGCTTCCTGCAAGATGCTGCTTTGACTGTGCCCGCCAGCTGTGATTGTCCGGGTCATGGGTTGCGATGCATGTGAGGTCGTGCTGAAGCCTCAACGATAATAGCGTTACTTATGCCAATTATTTACATTATTTGGCAATTTTAAATTATTCTTGTGTGTCATCTTATTTATATGAGTCTATCTATTGTGGCATACAAATGGGCATCCCGGCCAGGGAAGAGCATAGATTATTACCCGGATGGGAGACTTGAGAGAAATGTCATTGGCCAGCTGGTCACAAAGATCATACCGTGCCCAACCAGAGGAAGGCGGAGCTTGGGAGTGGGTCCATCCCCCATATGCTAGGTGGCAGTGGTCCTCGTGTAAGAGCCCAGTTGAGACACCTGCAGGGGTGCTAGGGAAATGGAGTCTGGAAGTGCAGTCCTGTAGGGGGCGCCGTTGGGGGAGGTCCGTTCTACTTTGTCTATGACCCGGAAGTGCTTCCTAGAGGGGACAGAAGGATACAGAAAGCATTCCTGGGTCCGACATAAAAGAGAGCCCGCTGGCACGGATTGGTGAATCGGAATAGGGAGCAGTGGGCAACACTCAGTGGAGGCAAAGAAGAAGGAGGAAGAATAAGAGCACCCAATAGGTCATTGACTCAATAGTTGTTGGATTTTCCATCCATCCATTTTCTAACCCGCTGAATCTGAATACAGGGTCACGGGGGTCTGCTGGAGCCAATCCCAGCCAACACAGGGCACAAGGCAGGAACCAATCCCGGGCAGGGTGCCAACCCACCGCAGTTGTTGGATTATTATTATTATTATTATTATTATTGTAAATGGACAAGAGGATTGTCAGAAGGTGCCTGAGAAAAGAATACAAGTCTTTAATTTTTATTCTGTTAAACGGGTGGTGTATTGCTGGGACTGTGGTTTAGGGCTCTCTGGCGTCCTCTTGTGGTCACAGTATCTACCGCTATGGTGCGTGTGTGGTTCCCCAAGGGGCGGGGCCTCGGTCCCATAAAGGTGGAGGAAAACCCACAGTCCCTTGCGGATCATTCTGCCATGAAATTACCAAAGTACCAAAAAAATGCAACAAAGGACCCCCACAAGTGGAAGGGTCCATCGACGTTCGGTTTGTGAACCAACGAAAGGGTGAAGAAAGGTTTAATTTTCAAAGTCTCTGCAGCACTAAAACGGCACAAAAGCCTCCGAAGGACAAGAAAGGCAATCCGCCGGCAAACAAACTCAAATCCACAGAGGTGTCGAGAAGCAGATCAAGTGGTCCAAACGTCTCACGCAGAGGGTCTCCAAATGTACCCCCCCTTGAAACACGGTATCAGCTGTTAATGTATGGCGATGACCCCTTTGGAAATTGAATCATGAGGGTAAGGGCCTGCCGCCCCCCTTAATGAAGCGAATTTGATTTGAAAAGGGAAATAAAATTGGAGAGCAGGGTGGGCAAAGGGGTCTCCCTTAGTGAAACAAGCACAATTAGAAATGGAGAAAATAAAATAAATAAATAAATATATATATATATATATCACACCCCTGGTAGAATGTGCAAGTTGCGGGGGCAAGTCAGTCTCTTAAACGGCTTTTGTTTTTTTTTTTGTTTTTTTTTTATTTGTTTACTTTTGACCCAGAGATGCCAACCCCCCAACCCCCCCGCCCAACCCAAAAAAGTTGCTTATCTGGAGAGTCAATAAGAAACAAAGCAACAATGACAAAAGAAATCACCAACACCACCCTACATATTCCATGAACCACAAAGACAGGTGCATCTTCTGGACCCTTCATAGGGTGGACGATGGACAAGTGCCCCCGCCCACTGGGGAACCACCCACTAAACACAAGGAACATAGCAGAACAAACACAGACAGATAGAAATGAAACACTGTAAAGCAAATGAATAGAAATCACAGAATAATGCAAATAGGCAACAATATTAACATAAAACAAAAAGTAAAACTTAAAACTAAACAAGCGGCGGGCACCCTGGCTGAAAGCAAACTTCTTTTTATTGCTAACTGTCTATGCAGGGTGCTTCTCTGTTCTCTTGTGCTCCATACGCTTTCTGGGTGGAGCCTCAAAAGGCAGGGCCACAGTGACATCACTGCTAAAGCACCTCCCCTCAGCCTTTATAATTCAGGCTCTCAGAGGTTCATTGATTGAGGACCTTTACTTTTCTCTGCTTTCTAAAGACACTTCAAACCTTTACCCCATGAAATCTGCCATATTTCAAGTTTGGGGTCAGACTGCCTCAGGATGAGGCCTGTTTCTGAAGTCCTCCTGGTCACGTATGTTCTTTTTTTGTTTTGTATGTGTTGTGACAGATGGCTGGTGCCCTTTCCCTTAATGTAAGGACTGGTAGAGCAGATGTATACAGTGCACAACCTCTTCCAGAGGGCTAGATGGCAACCCATAGGTTTGCAGTGGCACCTCAGATTCCCCACAGGGCTCCACAGGGAGTTGGAGATTGGCACAGCCCTACTGCATTCCATGGAAGCCACCAGGGGGAGCTGCAGAGCCCTACTCCGTTGGGCATTCACCACACCTGGGAGAAGATAATGCTGATGGGCCACCTGAAGTGCTGCCAGGTGCAGCATAAAAGGGACCACCTCACTTCACTCGAGGAGCCAGAGTAGGGAGGAAAGGGGACAAAGCTGGCCAAAGAAAGAGTTGAGAAAGAGAAGGAAGACAGAGGAAGAAAGACAAGAAGTGCTGTTGTGTTGCTGTGCTTTGTATTGTGCTCCGCGCTGGTGGGAAACGAAAGGAAAAGCGTTTCCCATTGAAATAAAGACGTGTGTGTTGGTGGACTTGTGCCTGGCGTCTGTCTGTGTCGGGTTTAGGAAGTTGATGTGCCCCTCCGTGGCCACAATTTATAGGCCTATATAGCACTCTTCATGACCATGTATGCTGTGATTCACTACGGCAACTATGAAAAAGGATTGTTTAGATAGATAGATAGATAGATAGATAGATAGATAGATAGATAGATAGATATGAAAGGCACTATATGATAGATAGATAGATAGATAGATAGATAGATAGATAGATAGATAGATAGATAGATAGATAGATAGATAGATAGATAGATAGATAGATAGATAGATAGATAGATAGATAGATAGATAGATGGATAGATAGATAGATAGCCTGTGGTGGACTGGCATTCTGTCTGGGGTTTGTTCCTGTCTTGTGCCCTGTGCTGGCTGAGATTGGCTCCAGCCGACCCCCGTGACCCTGTAGTTAGGATATAGCGGGTTCGATAATGGATGGATGGATGGATGGATGGATGGATGTGAGTGAGAGGCTCTTTAAATCCACAGACCACAGTGAAGTCCTCACTATGGATTGAACGTCATAGCTGCCAACCCCAGCCAGGATGCTAGTCGCTCCACTCAAATTAATTTCCTTCCATCTCAGAGCCCCCATTAAGCTAATAAGCCCATCTCTGTGATGCAGAAGGCCAATCATGTGGGCGCAGGGAGAACATGCAGACCCCACAACCCAACTCAGATTTACGATCAATTGACCAAGCTTTGTTTCAGGTGACATCTTTACAGTGCCCTTTGAGAACCACAAATGGCAAGTCAGGCGAAGAGGAAGAGGAGGATGAGGAGGTAAATGTCAGGTTGAACATTTGAGTCACAAATCGAGAGCGAGTGCCTTAACGCTGTTTGCTCCCGACTATCGAGATGTCTTCCCTTTTGTCTCATAAGTCGGCCTCTTCCCGTGTTTTGGGGGGTTTAGCACCATTCATTGCTCCTGAAGGTGATGGACTTACCAGGGCAGCCAGGGCAGTGCAGCCAGCCAAGGGGTTATGGAGAACCTGAAACGAGGACACTCAGCCCGGCTCAGCTCATCCGTGATTCCTCAGCTATATGCTTCTCAGCTCCCTAAGGTGTCGGCTCCACGCTTTACAGTTGTGTTTCTTAAGCGTCCCTGGGGTCCTTTTCTGTGTTTCTCTTCAAGTAACAGCTGCCATCAGCCCTGCTTTCTACATTCGCCTCACGTCTCCTCCGAGACTGGGGAGCGTCTGCTCTCTCTCGTCACTTCTTGAAGTCTGCCTGACAGTCTTCTCCTCTACCAGGTGGGGTCTGCCTGGGCTTTATTTTACTGTTTTAGAGGGTCTCGGACTGAGCCACTCATTCAATCATTAAGTAAAGCAGAAAGCGGAGATTAACTTAGAAAATGTGGCGTCACACACAAGGAAAAGCCAGCGACGCCTGGAGTCCGACTACAGGGTTTCCAGGAGGACAAGTTGAGAGGGCCACACCAACCTAATAATCCTCTGCTTCCGTTTCCAGCCAGAAGGATCAGACAAATCAGGCCCACCATGGCAACATCCAGCCCCGCCCTCCTGCCCGCCTCCTCCAATCCTGTCGCTATTTAAACAGCCATATGAGGGTCAGCCGGAAAAACAAACAGCGAATCCAACAACAGAATGAAACGAGTCAGCCTGTGGTGACCTGGAATTTGAAAATGACTTCTGTCAGGAGTTCA
Organism: Polypterus senegalus; assembly: GCF_016835505.1. Taxonomy (NCBI): domain Eukaryota; kingdom Metazoa; phylum Chordata; class Cladistia; order Polypteriformes; family Polypteridae; genus Polypterus; species Polypterus senegalus. Next base: position 206,911,121 of record NC_053158.1, on the reverse strand, counting down.
CAGCGGGCACTTTCTCTGCGCCCGTCCTGTGGTGAAGGCCAGGAAATGCTGCACATCTGAACAGCGAAGCTCACTGTCTGTGCCCCATGTGTGAGACTTTCCTGTGCCCTGTGGACCAGCGGTCTCTCCAGGGCTGCTATCTCATGATGCAGCTGGACCACCGTAAAGACCCCCGGGGCTCTGAACTGGACAAAGCACATTAGGAAACTGGGTGGACGGAATTCAAAATAAATGGAGGGAACTTTAGAACTGATAATAACGACAAAAATATGAATAATATCTATCTATTATATAGCGCCTTTCACTCTATCTATCTATCTATCTATCTATCTATCTATCTATCTATCTATCTATCTATCTATCTATCTATCTATCTATCTATCTGTTATATAGTGCCTTTCACTCTATCTATCTATCTATCTATCTATCTATCTATCTATCTATCTATCTATCTATCTGTTATATAGTGCCTTTCACTCTATCTATCTATCTATCTATCTATCTATCTATCTGTCTGCCTATCTATTATATAGTGCCTTTCACTCTATCTATCTATCTATCTATCTATCTATCTATCTATCTATCTATCTATCTATCTATCTATTATATAGTGCCTTTCAGTCTATCTATCTATCTATCTATCTATCTATCTATCTATCTATTATATAGTGCCTTTCATATCTATCTATCTATCTATTATATAGTGCCTTTCATCTATCTATCTATCTATCTATCTATCTATCTATAAAGTGCCTTTCATCTCTATCTATTATATAGTCTTTCATATCTATCTATCTATCTATCTATCTAGTGCCTCTATCTATCTATCTATCTATCTATCTATCTATCTATCTATCTATCTATCTAGAGAAAGAGAAGAAGAATAGGAGGAGAAGGAGTAGGAGGATGAAGATGAAGATAGAGGAGGAAGAGGAGGCGATTGAAGAAGAAAAAGAAGAGGAGGAGGAGAGGGTTTTGTACTGGACTGTTCATTTGTTGCTTGTCTATTTGGCTCCCCACATGTGCTCTGATTGAACTCGTGCCCATCTGTGTACGTGCCCGTGGTGCCCACCATGTGTATATATACTGTACATATCTAATCACCTGTTTACTGTAAACTGCCTTGACTCCATGTTTCACTGTAGAAAGGCGCTATATAAAAGTCAAGAGCAAGAGGTGCTATCACTACTTCCACCACTGCTACAGGCGTCACTTAACCTAACAGTGGATGGTGCGCATAACATGAGGGACGGAGGAGTTTCATTTTGAGGGACCCTAAATGTGAGCTTCAATGCACTTTCATGGGCAAAATAATTCAAAGATTAAAATAATAAAAAATAAATAATCATAAAAATTCCATTCAGGCCAGGTGAAGAATGAAGCGAGAGAGAGTGTGAGAGCAATGCCAGTTTTGGAGCTGGGCATGTGGCACACCTGACAGACACTCATGCAGAGGCAGCAGCTGGCGCCACCTTTGTGTGTGTGTGTGTGCACTGCTGGGCTCCGGGGAGCTCGGTTCTCAGCTGTGCCCACCTTTCACCAGCCCCGTGCCACCTCGCCTGGTCCTGGCTCTGTTACGCTAGCTGCAGCGCCTCCATGTAAGCACACTGGTGGATTCCGTGAGTGCGTCACACAGCTGCTTGGCACACAGTGGCTGCAGTCAGTTACAAATGGGCTCGATGATTGCCAGGAGCTATGAAAACAGAATCTGCCTACAGTGCTTAAGTTTCATTTTGGCAACCAGCACTGGCATCTCCATAGTCGCTGATTTTCATTCAAAGGAGCTTCAACAAATCACTAAATAAAGTGCAGTTCACGCAAAAAAACAGGAGGGAAGAGGAGGAGGAGTAGGAGGAGGAGGTGAATGGCGACTGTAACTGGCATGCTCAGCATAATGATGAGGCACCCGGAGACCTCAAACGTCGAGGAGTGGCGGGCAACGGGGGCACTGTTTACATCAACACTGCCAAGCTGTTTAAAAATAAAGGATTTAAAAGCAATAAAAAAATTAGTACATGTCAGTGTGCAAAAGTATTCACCCCCCATATCCATTATACATGGGCATCTCAGGATCAATTGTAGGATTAGATAAGGTGTGCAATACCCTGTCTAGCGCTAACAATGCTGTCTCTTTTCAACTCAGTTGCTCCAAGAAGCCTCCCAGTAAGGGCATCTCAGCCATGCCCACGACCAACTAAGTAAGCCGCGCCTCTTCCTGGATGATGGCATCTCAGTCCTGCATGACGGAGCTCCCTGGCTGAGAACGTCAGGCCAGAATGGCATTAGTGGGAACAAAAGCCAGAAGAGAGAGGACTAATCAAAGGGGCTGTGGTCAGACACCACCAGCAGAAGACAATCCATATGCACCACATACAGAATCAAAGGAAACAAACAATGAAAACAAATAAACAAATAAATAAACGAATAAATGGACCAATCACAGCACACAGATCTCAAATATAAGGGAGCGGGAAAAATGAGAGACTCCAGCCCAAAAGAAACTCATAAAGCTTCTTGGATGATCACTCAGAGGAGTCCAAAGATCTGGAAGTCAATCATCTCATTTACAAAGCTGAGAGTGCGTCTTATCTTCTGGAACTTCGTTGTTTAAGTGCTGTTGGCACATCGGGGGGGATTCTGAATGTCATGCCTGATACTGAGTGTCTGGTTTGATGAAAGACCCCTTGGTCCTTCTGGTTCATCTTCCAGTCCAGTATCTTCAAAGTGGCTCGACTGGACCACAGCACGGGAGTGCGGACCACCTGCCCCTTTGATTGACAAGAAGAGGCTTGGAGGTTGAATTAAAGAACAGGAGAGCCTGAGGTGTAGTTGGATGTTTATTAGAGCAACGGGGCCAAAATGCTAAGACGGTGAAACTGCAAAGGCCACCAGCTGACTTCGGAACAAGGACGACGGGAGACTCCCCTGGGATACTGAGACGAGAGTCGTGGGGCCTGTTGGCTGGTGGTCTCTCAGGCAACCCTTAATCCTGAACATGGAAGGAGGAGGAGAGGAAGAAGAGGAGGAGAAGGAGAAGGAGGAAAAGAAGAAGAGGAGGAGGGTGGAGGAGAAGGATGGATAAGGAGGAGGAGGATGATGAAGAAGAAGAAGAAGAGGAGGAGGAGAAAGAGGAGGGTGGAGATTCTGAATGTCATGCCTGATACTGTGTGTCTGGTTTGATGAAAGACCCCTTGGTCCTTCTGGTTCATCTTCCAGTCCAGTATCTTCAAAGCGGCTCGACTGGACCACAGCACGGGAGTGCGGACCACCTGCCCCTTTGATTGACAAGAAGAGGCTTGGAGGTTGAACTAAAGAACAGGAGAGCCTGAGGTGTAGTCAGACGTTTATTAGAACAAAACGCTAAGGTGGAGAAACTGCAAAGACCACCGGCTGACACGCTGAGCCGCACCTGTTCACGGGTCAAACCCGTGTCTTCGGAACAAGGACGAGGGGAGACTGCCCTGGGGTACTGAGACGCGAGTCATGGGGCCCATTGGCCGGTGGTCTCTCAGCCAACCCTTAATCCCGAACACGGAGGGTCTGATGAATGACTCCAAATTTGACAGAAAACCCCCACCAATCCCCACGCTGTGATTGGTCAGTTGCCTGGCGAGTTGCGTTGTTTGGATCGTAGCGTTTCGACTGCTGTGTTGCTTTGTTATGGCCGTCACTGTTCTGTGTAACCGTTGTCAGGGTGGTTGCTAGGGGCGTGTCCTTGGAGACTGTGACCTGTCAATCAAAACTTGAAAACGAGGCTCCGCTCTTCTTGATGCTCAAACGTTGCCTGTTTTTGCCGCACACTTTGGCTCGATTTTCGTTATTCTCTTTCCTTAATTTATTTATTTATTATTTTTAATTGGTTAATTAATTATTTTTTGTGGATTTTGTGCATCTCCCAATTTTCCCATTAAATATTTTCCAGTGACTTTGCTGACTACAACAATTCCAGTTTGTGCTTTGGTTTGGGCGATTGGCATCGGTTTTTGACTCTCGGTTTCCTCACCAGACTCCTTCAAATGAACGAATCCTCCTCTTCATCTGGCAGAATTCACAAATTAAAAGTGGAAGAAGAAAACGAAGAGGGAAATATCAACACTGAGGTGATCGTGACATCGGTGACACGCAGCCACACACAAAACGATGGCATCCGCACAACAAGCCACAAATCAGAGCAGGAATGAAGACCTCGATAAAAGTGCAAAAAAAATAATAAAATCAAGATGGAGCAAACAGTAGGGGGCGACTGGCTACATCTGCGGTCATGAAGGAGAGCCCCCCATGGAGACTTCAAGGGGCAACAAGGTAGGTGGAAGGAGACCCCCAGACAGTCCAGACCAAAACATTAAGGGGGTCGTCTGTAATACTCAGGAAGGGTGGCATAATGTGGCAAAGTCCAACAGGAAAGTGTGGGCAAAGGGGGGGGGATCATGACATGCTATTTGAGGGGGGAGGGGTGGCTTAGTAGCCCACCTAAATGAACCCCTAGCGCCAGGCTGGCCCAATATGGAGACAAGAGCCAGCGATGTGCCTGGCCAGGCATGAAATGAAGACGCCGCACTGTTGGCTGTGGAGGCCCGGCCTGCTTGAATTGATCACTTCTTAATTATTTAATTGGGGGCTTATTTAATATTTCATCGCTCCAATTTGGAAACCATCTCATTAGAGGATCATTCGCCTTTCTGCCCACGCGGCGTTACACACAAGCAGCCCAGACAAGATGGGCATAGCAGGATCCCCGAGGGATGGCGCAGGCGGCATTCATGTTGAATTGTGGGGGTTTGGGGGGGGCAAGACAGTCATGAGGGGCGCTATAAAATAAAAAAAAGGAAACAAAAGCAGACTGTAATAACAGTGAAAATCTACTAAAGGGCCAAACGTCTTTTATATAGTGCCTTTCATACTGCGCAACACTATAATTTGCTTGGAAAGAAAGAAAGAAAGAAAGAAAGAAAGAAAGAAAGAAAGAAAGAAATGTGTTGTATTGTTAAGTAGGAGACACAATCAACATGAAAGGCGCTATATTAAGGGAAAATCCAAGAGAAATTCATTGCTGCTTTGATTAGAGAATATGCAACATGAAAGGCGCTATATGACAGAAAGAAAGGAATAAAGACATTAACATAATATACTCTAGGGGGCAAAAGGCACTATATAACAGAAAGAAATGTTTATATGTTATATAGTGCCTTTCATATTTAACATCATACTTTAAAAAACTACTGCTATTGTTACAAGGCTGAAAGAAAGAAAGAAAGAAAGAAAGAAAGAAAGAAAGAAAGAAAGAAAGAAAGAAAAGTGATGCAATTCTGGAGTTTTCATTTTTGTTTTTGCTCTTACTTTTCCAATAATACAATTTCTTTCTTTCTTTCTTTCTTTCTTTCTTTCTTTCTTTCTTTCTTTTCTTTCTTTCTTTCTTTCTTTCTTTCTTATTCAACATGAAAGGCACTCTACTGCAGAATAAAAACAAAATAGAAATTAATTGTTGCACCAAATAGAGTATATTTAACACAAAATGCACTATAAGAAAGAAAGAAAGAAATGATATAATCAGTGTTTAATGAAATATCCAACTTATTTGATAATACAAAGTTTTATTAAACAAGTCACATTGAGCAAAGAAAGAAAGCAAGACGAGCACAATTGTCTACAAGTGTCATTTGAATGTTCCCTGAAATAGGACACATACTTTATATAGCGCCTTTCGTATTTAGCGACACACTTTAAAAAGCTCCTTATGTCGCTTCAGGACTGAAAGAGCAGCTTAGAGAAATCACCTAAAGTTGTTTTAGAGGTCAGCGTTTATTAGAACATCAAACTTATTTTATAAAGCGCCTTTCAGTTGGCTCACCAATTAAAATCTTTTGAAAAGGAAGTCCATTTGCTAAAATATGACGGGGACGTCCTGCTGAGGGCCTACAGCCGTGTCATCATTCAGCGTTTAAAGACGGACAGACTGAGATATTTGTGCGTATTTATTGAAATTCCAGGCGTTCCCATTCAGCGCCTTTCCTTGCTGTTCTCGGGAGGCCAAGTCGTTGCCTTAAAGAAGGGCAAGCGGTCCTGAAGACTGCCATAGCGGTCCATGCTGCTTGTCCAGCTTCGCTCCATATAGCGCCTTTCACCTCTTTGATGGACAGGGCCGGTGCTCAGAGTGAGAGCCTGCAGGTAGTGAGGCGGCTTTTCCGGTTTTGTCGTTCCCACCTGCCGTCGCCGTCTTCTTTTCCCACCATGCACGTCTTAAGTGCTCGGAGTTCACGACTGACGGCCATTCTTTATATTTATTTATTTAATTTTTTTTTTTTTTGCTTTAGCTCGGCTAACCTCAGTGGGCCTCCATACATTAGGAGTATAAGATGCTCTCGCTTGATGTAGGGTGGGCTGTTCAAATGGGATCAACTTAAAGACCCCTCAGGTCTGCCGGGTCTGTTTGCATGTGCGGGTGGCTCAGTGCTCAGTACTTCATTTTGCTCTTTCTGCCCCTTTGTGTGCATCCTGCTGTCTCTTCAGATTGGGCCGTGGGTGGGCGTTCAGTCCGGGGTCCTTTGTGAGGATGAATGGAGCTTCTTTGTATTTGCCAGTCATTCCAGAATATTCCATTGCGGTGTTTTCCGGGTATTTGACCATGGCGGCTGATTCCAATGAGTGGCCCATTAACTGGCTTGTCTCCTCCGCCCGTGTGGATGGGCTCACGCCAGGCAGGGGCACTGAGGCGGACGGCGGCACACAAATGCACTCAGCAGTTCATGATGCAGATTCTGCCCAGCATATGCCAGTCGAGCACGGGCCTCACTTATTGTGTACGCCACCTTGAAGATTCAGTGGTCTGCTTACTGAACCCGAGAGGCCGTGGATAAAGACCGAGGCACAGCTGACAAATGTCTTTTAAATCAAGCAGAGTCGCGTGGCAGAGGAAAACAAGCTACACGGCGGCGACAGCTTTCTGTTTCTTTTCCAAGCTCATTACCACGACGGCCTTCGAGTGACGAAACTCCAGAGAGCAGACATGTCGGCGATAATTCCAGGAATGAAGGGGTCCTCTCTAAAATAACATCCACTGTCAGTGGGTGGCATTTGAGTGAGCAGCTCATACAGGCAGAGGCCTGTAGGGGGCGACGCTCAGGAGTCTGTAGAGCGGAGCACAGAAGCCACCATCGGTGGGCTAAAATGGAGGACAACGTAATGGAGAAGAACATGAGATGACTCAAATCAGGAGTGAAATGATAGGCCTGGGGTGAGCAGGAGGCCAATGTGGACAGTAGGGGGCGCTACACTGAGTCAGCATGGTCATGTGATCTCCGATAAAGTCAGGAGACCACAATACAAAGATATCATCAGTCACGATGACGGCTCAAATGAGGAGCTAAATGTTAGGTCTGAAAGGAGGGGGATGGCCAACATGCCCAACGGGGGGGCTCTGGACCTCTGGCACTGGGTGGGCTGAAGTCATTCAACATGGGCTGGGACTCTCTGATAACATCTAAATTTGAAGGACAATGTGATGGAGAAGAAAATGAGAAAACTCAAACCAGAGGCCAAATGCTAGGCCTGACATGAGCAGGATGCCAATGTGGGCAACAGGGGGCACTACACTGAGCCAACATGGTCATGCAATCTCTAAAGAGGTCAGAAGACCACAATATGAAAAGATTCACCACCATTGGATATGATGATAGATCAAATCAGGAGCGAAACGCTAGACCTGAAATGAGGGGAGGTGGCCAATATGCCCAACTGGGGGCTCTGGACCATTGGCACTGGGTGGGCTGAAATCATTCAACATGGGCTGGGGAATCTCTGATGACATCTAAAATGGAGTACAATGTGATGGAGAACAACATAAGATGACCCAAATACAGAGTGAAACGCTAGGCCTGAGATGAGCAGGAGGCCAACGTGGACAATAGGAGGCGCTGGACCACTGCCACTGGGTGGGCTGATGTCATTCAACATGGGCTGGGGGTCTCTGGTAAGGTCAGGAGACAAAAATGCAAAGATTCACTAAAATGGTATGTGATGACGGATCAAATCAGGAGCGAAAACGCTAGGCCTGAAATGAAGGAGTGAGCGACTTGGACAGTAGGGGGCGCTGAGCCACTGACACTGAGGGGTTTAAGGACTCCAATAACTTGGACCTTTGGACTGGGCATCTCCAGTGAGGTCAGAAAATCAGATTATAATAATCTGATCAGTTTGTACTCATTAAAGAAATGAAGCATATTGTATATAGCGCCTTTTACGTTGTCCACCAGTACAAAGTGTTCTGGAAAGAAAGTCAAATTTCTAACAAGAAAGAAAGAAAGAAAGAAAAGCTATGAATTGTGGTTTGTAATAACACTTACAATGAAAGGCACTATATAATATTCAAAAAAGCAAAGAAAGAAAGAAAGAAGGCCTAAAGTTATTCACCATGAAAGGCGCTATATTAAAGAAAAAAAGCATAACAATTAACTAAAGGAGCCTCCGTTTATTGACAGATCAAATCATGTGAGAGATGTTAGCTGTGACGAGGACTAACACTGACAATGGGGGGCACTGGCATAGGGTGGGTTAGATTCCCAAACTGGGCACCAGACTGGTCAGATTGTTGCCCATCGTAGTTTCTGTTTATGTCTATTTTGACAAAAATGCTAGGCCTGAAATAAGGGGGACTGTAGGGGGCGCTGGTCTACTGGCTTTGGGTGGGCTGGACTCCTTCCCTCAGTTTGGCCCTCATGCCCTCCATTTCCAATAAGCTGTGGACATCAGCATCCTGCCCGTGTGTCACTTGTAAAGTCGCCCAGTTCTCTATGTTGGTTTTGCTGCTGCTGCCGCTGGCGCTCTTCTGTTCCTCACCCACTCCAGAGACACACAGGTAGGCTGTGTGAGTTGGCACCAGTGTGAGAGTGTGGGCATGAGTAGCCTCTAATTGAGTGGCACCTCACCCAGACTCAGATCCCACATTATGTGGCTTAATGGTGCTCTGTGAGACTCCCAGTGACACACAATTGGATGAGGCAGACTGGAAGATGACTGGCTGGATCTTCCTCATCCAAGTAATTTTTGTGCCAATGTAAATAAGACGAGCGGTCACTCTGGCCTGCCACTGTCTGTCAAGGTATATATTAGACTGACATCATGGCACAATTTTTATTTTATGTTGCGTTTTTCTTTTTTCGTCTTAACGTACGGGCACAGTGGGCACTGGGTGGGGACCCCAGGAGCACAGGGGTCCACGATGTTTCTGATGCCCATGTATTGTTTTGCTATCAGAACAGCGGCCCCAGTGCTTGCTACATTGTCCAGGGTCCCTGAGTGGCTCCCTGTTACTGTGAACTGGATAAGCAGATTCTGAAACAGGCTGGCATCACGTCAGGGTGAGACTTTTGCCAGGCATGCAGTGCTGGACTCTCTGGTTTTCCTCTCACATCCATGTTGGGTAAGTTCTGAATCCCAGCTGGCACCATGGTGGTGTGTTGGTGAGGTGGCCGGTGCCTGGCAGTGCTCAGGGTGCCAGGATAGACTCTAAAAGTCTTAAGAGTGCTTATTATGTTATTGTAAAGCATAGAGAAATTCCCAAAACAGGGGCCTGGAAATGGGGTGTAAGTGGGCTATTAGGTGGCACCTACCAGGATGGGCAGCAGAGTATGTTGAGTGGCAGGACTCGTCCAAGGCTGTGTGGGAAGTCTAGTTGATCATCCCTGCTCATCTGAGGGGGCTTCCCTGGCCAAAGGTACCAAATGGTGCCACTCAGGTTGGTGGCTCAGACTGAGAAGTGGAGAAGCAACATGAAGATCAAAGAGAAAGCCTGTGTGCCGAGTCATTCATTTGGACCATCGGGGTGTGAGACGCCCCCTATTGACCGCAGTCCATGCTGCATCCTCCTCACCCGATTTATAAAAGTATAAGACTAATGGCGGTGCCCAGGCCAGCCTCACACACCTCTGAAGCCCCTCGTTGCCAGGCCTCGTCTGATGCCTTCTTCAGCGCGGGTGCAGTCCGATGGCCGGGCTCTCGTTCACACATGGCTGCCATATATAAAGCAGATTAAAGAGGAGGAGGCGACATGGGAGTCCTGACAACTGGCGGCTTCTCGCAGCGCAGACGCCGGGAATGAAAGGAGGAGACGGAAAACGAGGTCAACGCGCCGCGGCTCATTAGCCCTCCGCTCCGGAGTGACCACATGGTGGGAAGTGTGGGAGACGGGCAGGTGCCTCGCAGCAAAGCTCGGGTGCAAAACGAGCGAGACAGCCGGCCCAGCTGGATGGGGGGTGGGGGGCATCTATGAATGCTGAGAATTAGGGGAAGCATCTGGGGGGGGGGCTCGGGTGGGATTCTGTTTTAATGCCATCGTTAGACACAGCAGAAGCGGACCACTGAATGGTGGGGTTTGTCTGCCGCGGTCGGATTTTGACCTCTGTGGTGCCTTTTGAATTTAGAAGTGGAGGCGACTGACGACTGGGCAAGGGGGCAACGAGTTGGGGGCTGGCTGAACGGCACAGTGGGCTGACATCTCCGATTTCATTATTGAATGTAGTGTGGTACAGAGTGAGTGTAGTGAGACCCCTGAGACAAAGTGAAGCCCGAAGTCAGCCCTCCAGAGATGGACGCTGTGGAAAAATGGATGGCAGGACCCCTCAGGTTCAAACGATCTCCATGACCAACACCATGGCACTGTAAGCAGCCACACAGACCACCCTGGCCTGCCATGTGGGGGGATCAACACATAACAGGACAACCAACATGACAGGAGCGAACTGGCACTGGGTGGGCCGAACTCCTCCAGCGTGAATTTGGACTGAAGACCTCTGGAGATCAGCTGACATTTGACTATCAGTGCAGATCTGGTGAGGAGCGAAATGCCAGGCTTGATCTGATTGGACTTTCAATGACAAACACAACAAAGGGGAGGCGACGACTTGAAATCGTTACGTCGAAAAAGTCCGAAAAACTGGAGGAAATGCAAAAAACGAGGGGGGGAGAGAGAGAGAAAAAGAGAGAGAAAGAAAGAAAGAGAAAGAGAGAGAGAGAAAAACAAAGAGAGAAAGAAAGAGTAAAATAAATAAAGAAAGAAAGAGAGAGAGGCAGAGAGAGAAAGAAAGAGCGAGAGAAACAGAGAGAAAGAGAGAGACAGAAAGAAAGAGAGAAAGAAAGAGAGAGATACAGAAACAAAGAAAAAGAGAGAGAAAAAGAGAGAGAAACAGAGAGAGAGAAAGGAAGAAAGAAAGAAAGAAAGAAAGAAAGAGAGAGAGAGAAAAAGAGAGAGAAAGAAAGAAAGAGAAACAGAGAGAGAGAAAAACAAAGAGAGAGAGGGAAACAGAGAGATAAAGAAAGAGAGAAAGAAAGAGAGAGAGGAAGAAAGAGAAAGAGAGAGATAAAGAAAAGAGAGAGACAAAAAGAGGGAGAGAAAGAAAGAGAGACAGAGAGAAGAGAGAGAAAGAGGCAGAAAGAGATGAAAGAAAGAAAGAGAGAAAGAGACAGAGAGAGAGAGAAACAAAGAGAGAGAAAGAGAGAGACGCCGCCGTTTCTGCCTGACGCGTCTACACGTCTGATTTATGAATTAATTCCCTTTGTTATCATTTAAATCTCATTTTTTTATACCGAGTTACTTCTTCGAGTTTTGTTTTGTTCTCTCCTTCTTTTTAATTGTTGAGCTCCAGTAAGACAGCCAGCCCTCTAAACGCTTCCACGAGGCTTAGACCCAAAATCAGCCCGGCCCCAAACTCAAGAAGCAGGCTTCACGGCCTACAGGTCAGGTCAGGTCAGGTTAGGGAGCAGGCACTGGCACAGCGCATTGCCACACCCACTACACGACGAAACAGATCGTGATCATGGATGGCAACCCCCCAGGAAGACACGTGGTCCAGTCCCACCCTCTGGAAAAGACCATCTATCTGCTGTAGTCAGGGGTTATGTTGGCGTCCACTTGGCCTGGTCCTCAACAAATAGGGTCCTGTGAGCCGGACCGCCTTAGGAAATCGCGCCACATGGCCGTAGCACCGTATCTAACGCTCGCTCACGATGCAGGTGATGTGCCTCATTCAGGACACAAAGTCAGACCAGCAGCTCCCAAGGATTATCAGAAGAGACACACATGAAGGGGTCCAGTCTTCATCTCAGGTCACTGGATAGTGTCCATGTCTCGCAAACACAAAGCACCAGGACTCTAAAGACTTGGACCTTCGTCCTTTTGCGCCACACACCCCTTTCTAGTGACCTCATGACCCCTCAATCCATCTACTGACGTCATAGGAAGAGTCACCAGAGTCATGAATGTCACCACCGAGGTCAGTAAACCTCTCGATGAGGTCGACACTCAGACACACTGCTGATGGCCATGCCCAAGAGGTCATTAGAGGCCAGAAGGACAAACCATAAACAGGATTGTGGGTGTTTGTGCAAAAGGAATAAAGAGAAACTAATATACCCACTTGACGCAGCTTTTAAGACCCTTTCCTCAGTACTTAGTTGAGGTCCCTTTGGTGGCCATTCCATCCTGGAGTCTTCGTGGGGTTGGACACAACAAGCTTCACACTCTTGGATTTGAGGATTTCCTGCCATTCTTCTCTGAAGACCCCCTCAAGCTGTAACAGGGTGGATGGAAACCACCAGTAGGCAGCTATTGTCAGGTTCAAATCCAGAATTTGGCTCACGTACCCAAGGACAGTCACAGAGTTGTTCCTAAGCCACACCTGTGTTGACTTTGCCTTAAACCTTCAGCCCAGAGTGAGGTCCACAGCACAGTGAGCAGGTCTTCATTAAAGATTTCTCTACACTTTACTGTGTGACCTCAAATCTCCCAATCCATGATGGTGCCACCACTGGAATGATTCACCACTGGACCCCACACGTCACAGCCTCCCAGCTTCCTGTGCCTAACATGCAGTCCCACCTGTTACTGCCAAGTCCAGGCATCTCATTACCTTCCTGCCCGTCCCGTGTCCTCCCATCCCTGTCCCTCTTCTGATCCGTAACACTCCTCCGCCCCTTACAAGTCAAGAGCACTTCTGATGGCCCCCTCAATGACAGCTCCTCCCAGTCAGCTCACATCTGCTAGCAGCTCATGTATAATTCAGAGGATTTTAATGACACTCTAATGGTGGGCGGGTGTGCACTGCAGCAGGACTGCATTACCTGCCTGCGCTGATTGAGAAGGGCACAAATGACACCCCTCCCCCCGTCCAGTCAAAGGGGGGTGTCCACAGCTGGCAGCGGATACATCAAAGGACTCTGGGTGTGTCCATTAGACAAGGCCACCGTCCTCTCACAGTGCCCACCTGCACACTCCCTGGCATAAGGTGAAGTGTCCTGGCAAACTGGGCAACATAGAAGTGGGCTCAGTTACTGCGTCTTGTTACTCGGGTGCTTTGTGTGCAGCGTCCTGTGCTGAACTGTGACCACCTCGAGGACCTCAGAGGACACAAAACCAAAAGGTCACGAAGGAGCAGGCCGGTGATAAAAAGGAAAACAGGGAATGAGGGAAGAGTTCGTCAGGGATCAGAAGTACAGTAGAGCACCATTCACATCTACCTGTTAGAGTCTGCGCTCATTGATTATATAGCGCCTTTGGATCTGACCGCTAATTAGTGCCATTTATTCAATATAAATATAATATCTTATATAGTGCCTTTCATATCTATCTATCTATCTATCTATCTATCTATCTATCTATCTATCTATCCTATATAGCGCCTTTCATATCTATCTATCTATCTATCTATCTATCTATCTATCTATCTATCTATCTATCTATCTATTATATAGTGCATTTCATCTATCTATCTATCTATCTATCTATCTATCTATCTATCTATCTATCTATCTATCTATCAATTATATAGTGCCTTTCATCTATCTATCTATCTATCTATCTATCTATCTATCTATCTATCTATCTATCTATCTATCTATCGATACTTACACAGCTCCTATCACATTAACTTATCTATATTTTATATTATACCTTTCATCTCTATGTATGTGTCTGTGACATTAATCTATCTGTGTTTAATTCAATGCCCTCCACGTGTATCCCCCTGTCAGTTATATAGCGCCTTTCCTCCTTATCTATTTAGCTCTGTGATATATGTGGGTAGCTGAGCTTCATGTTCCCAGTCCTGGATGGCTCAGACAGACAGACACACAGACAGACCCCCTAACTTCCTCTTCTCATCCCTTCACGTATCTACTGTCCCAATTCTGAGCCCCTCACCTGTCATCTGTGCTTTACAGAGGAGTCTCAAAGTTTCAGATCCTAACCCTAATAAAGAATGTAAATAAGATGTGCAGTGGGTGACTTTAACTGGACATGTTAGTTTCGTGATGGTCTTTGTTTCTGGTTATTTAACCTCCCAAGCTACGGGTATGATGAGTCTGATGCCCCCCCAGCCTATGATCTTCTCTAAATTAAGGTCCAATGGCTGCCCCTTCCCCTGTCCCACTGAAATGTAATTGAAGCATACAGTGGGGGTCTCTGCACACAATGTTCGTAACAAAGACCACCAGGAGACTTCATCGGGGGCAACAAAGAAGTGACTCTCCAAGACTCTCTGCTGTTTTTTGATCAGAACTCAGAGTGGCACCTCTCATTTGTTTTCATTAGTTGGCAAATTAAAAGACTTTCATGGGGGTTTTAGTTTTTGATCCCCCTCACCCCGTTCTGGGTGTCTAATAATTTCATAAGTTCAAAAACCATTGAAAATTTAAAGCTCCAAAACACAACTTTAAAAAACAAAACAATGAAAATCGTTTAAGATTTACTGGACTTCAGTGCCCATCACCATCTACGTGGCACCAGGCTCAACTCTGGTTCAAGTCCAGTCATAATGTGGCAATAGAAAAATCTGGGGTGAGTACAGGGTACACAGACCTGGACAAAAGGGTCTGCCAGAAGGGGTGGAAATTACTGAGAAGGGTGGAGTTTATATTTGTGAGATAGCAAGAGAGGGTGGGGCAATCAGGGGGTGGGGACAATCTGAGTAGAACAATATAGTTATAAGAGAGTAAGAGAAAAAGGGATAGGGTGGTCTATTACAAGGGGAGGAGCTAATCTTAGAGGGAGTGTGTTTGTGACAGAGAAAGAGGGGGGGGGTTTGGGTGTCAGAAGGGGAGGAACCAACATGAGCACAGCCAATGATTATAGGAGAGAGAGAAAGAGTGATGTCATCAGGAGGGGTGGGACCATCTTAACAAGGTGGGGTGTATTTGAGACACAGAGAGAGAGTGGCAGAGGCTGGGCTGTCAGAAGGGGAGGGGCCAACATTAGTGGGTGAGGTGCTTATAAGAGAGAGAGGATTGTCATCAGGAGGGGTGGGGCCAACTTAAGAGGTGGAGGGGTGTATCTGTGACAACTTTTCTGGTGAATTCCACTGTGTATGTCACCTTCATATAGTGCCTTTCATCAAAGAGTACCACGTAAGCCCCACATCCACATCCACATTTTTCAGCAAACCTCTGTGCTTGAGCATGAAGCGACTTGCTCAGGGTTCAGAGGGCACTCAGTCACTGGAAAGTAATTTTCAGCGCAGCTGCCCCCCCCGTCCTGACCCCCTGCTCCGATCGTCGCCCCTTCTCCCTGATCCTTGACGTGAGCTGAAGGACTGCACTTGATTTGCAGCGCTTGCAGAACGTAACTCTGCCCTCCTTCTTAAAGAAGCCCCCCATCCATGAACTCCCTACATTTTGCACTCGTCACTCTCTTTATGGAGTTCGTCATCAGGCTCTCAGGTCCTCAGCTTCTTCTATTGCTCTGATTCTGGAGTCTTGAGAAATGAAAACATGCCAGGTTTTGCCCAGCCTGCTGCTGATGCCCCCTGGCATGGCATTTGCTGATTTATCCACTTCCATTGCCCTTCAGACTTAAGCAAGCTATTGAACATGCAGTTTTTTCTTGACCATTTCACATAGGCATCAAACACTGGGTACACAAATGTGGCATCCAAGTTTTCAGATACTGGGGCATCTTGCCATATTTGACACTGATTTTCTAAAGCTGGAATCTAAAGTAAGTCTAGGCTGGTGCAGAATGTAGAAAATAGGGTGGCAAACACCTGAGCAGATGTGTCTCATCTCAGGACCCAGTGTGCCCCACCTGCCAGTACTGATGACCCACAACAGGGTGGCACTGGGGTGTCTCCATGGACTAAACACGATGGCTAGGCAGACTTGTGCTGTTCGTACCAAACTCTGCTCTGTGCATGAGCCTGATGCCAAGTGAAGCTGAGTTCATCTGAGATGTCAGAATGGGTGGAGCCAACCTGAGATGGGGGCGTGTCTATGAGGGAGAGATGGAGAGAGAGGGACTGTCAGAAGGGGAGGAGCTATCCTGAGATGGGGGTGTGTTTATGACAGAGAGGAGAGAGAGGCTGTCAGTAGGGGTGGGGCCATCCTGTAAAGAGGGGGTGCATCTATATGAGAGAGGGAGTGTCAGCAGGGGTGGAGCCATCCTGAGGAGAGGGGGTGTGTCTATGACAGAGAGGATGGAGAGGCTGTCAGAAGGGGTGCGGAGATCTTTTAAGGAGGGGTCATGTCTATGAGAAAGAGGGAGTGTCAGAAGGGGTGGAGCCAACCATAGAGAAGCGGTAGAGTTTGGATGCTTCTGTGCCCGCTGATGACATTGGCATCAGCTGCTGCATTACATTGAGCACAAGTTTCTAGTTCTGAGCTGATGCTCTGCTGCCCAGTTTCAGCCAATCCGTTTGCGTGCCCAAATCTTGCCCCTCTTCTTTGTCCGCTGTCTTCCATCCTTGGGATTAAGTTCTTGAATATTTTACTACATAGCACAATGCAGCAACTGTGATGCCCCTAAGGTCACTCATTGGACACCAATGGACGGAAGGAATTCTGGACTGCCTGCTTTATGTGCTGCCACATGACATATGAAGAGTTGGATTGGAGAATCGGAATGAAGATGGAGGTCAGCCAGTCATTTTCTAACCTGCTTAGTCCTGTACAGGGTTGCGGGGGTCTACTGGACCTCTGTCCCAGCTAGAATAGAGTGCAATGAATTTGGGGGTGTACCTAATAAACTGGCCACTCAGTGGATAAGGTGCCAATGACAAAACAGGGAAAAGCTCGATTAGTCACTCAGGCGTTTTTTGCATTACATGGCAATACATAACTGACAGGTGGGCCACGGTGGGCTGTCAAAGACCTCATTCTGAGGTGGTAGCCGCAGGTCAAAGCACTGAGTAGCTAAAGTGTGCCAACACCACCCACCCACACAAACACACACGGGGTGATTCAAACCAAGTGCCCACTGCCATATGAATGAAATAGAACTTTAAAAGGGAGGGGGATGTCGAGGGACCCCCAACTCTTAGCATTCACATCTGGCAGGCGTTACACACCTGCACTCCGCACCTGAGCCGAGACGAAAGAAAAAAAACAAAAAAGCAACAAACAAATCAAAGAAGGAGGGCACTGAGGAGCAGCAAAAGGGGCACAGCGAGACGTGTTAATAGCGCGAAGCGTGCCAAGTTAATCAGCGTCGCAAAAATTTTAATCACCTGCAAGTGCAAAACGAGTGCAAAGCAGCCGCGTTGTAATTAGCACTACAATTAACACCTCCTGTGTCTGAGCGTGCGCAGCCCGGGAAGGGAGCATCCCCAGTCAGGCCGTCCGATGCCTCCAGTAAAGAAATGCATTATATAGCGCCTTTCCCACATGAACGTTGCCATTTGGCACTTCACATTCAGAGCAGCTTCACTCCTCAACGACTTCTTATTGCAACTCAGAGAAGGAAGCACATCAAGCGCATTTCATATAGCGCCTTTACGTCACAAGCTTCAACACACGGCGTCTTACCTTTAGTCTTGTTTTACCAGTGGCTCAATTAAAGGAGCACACAAGCCGTAGTTTATATAGCGCCTTTCTAATGTGAACATCGTCACATGGCACTTAACATTCAGAGCAGTGACGTCCCTTTATTTTAACTCAATTAGAGAAACACGTAAGCCAAACTGTATATAGCGCCTTTTTCATATGAAGGCCATCAAACAACACTTTATATTTAGAGTGACATCGGTCACAGATGGCCTCTCAATACAAGAAGCACATAAGTGACATGTTTTATAGCGCCTTTACATCGTGGACGTCGTCATGCAGTGCTTTTCATTCGTCGATGGCTGCCCTTTATTGTAACACAATTAAGAAACTTTTCATATAGCGCCTTTTCATCCTGAGAGCCATTAAATAGCACTTTGTATTTAGAGTGGCATCGGTCACCGATGGCCCTCATATTATTGTAACTCAAATAAGGAAACACATTAATCACGTTGTATATAGTGCCTTTTTGTCATAAATATTATCATATAGTACTTTATATTTGGAGTAATCTTTACACAAGTCTGTCCCATATAGCGCCTTTTCAATATGAACATCATCACGTGGCACTTCAGATACCTTTACAATGACTCAATTAAAGGAGCACGACAGGCACCATTTATAGAGTCATGAGGACCACCATATGGCACTTTACATTTATTTATTGTAATACAATTAAAGAAACACATCAGCCACATGTTATATAGCGCCTTTTGGTTGAGAATGTCATCATATTGTGCTCCACATTAAAGTTTTCTTTATTCACCGAGTTCACATGATCACAGCGACTCAATTAAAGGAGCACGTCGGGCTTCATTTATATAGTGCCTTTTCATGATGAGGACCATCATATGGCACTTTACATTCTGAGTGACATTTATGACTGCTGGCCTCCCTTTATTGTAACTCAGTTAAATGAGCCCACCTTCCATATAGCGCCTTTTCATCACGAGCTTCAACATATGGCATATTTCCTTCAGACTTGTTAATGGATGGCTTATCTTTGCAAGTGGCTCAATTAAAGGAGCACACAAAGCACAGTTTATATAGCGCCTTTCCAAAGCGAACATCATCAAATTGCACTTTACATACAGAGTGGCTTTACCTCTCTGTGACGTCCCTCTATTTTAACTAAGTTAAAGAAACACATAAGCCAAACTGTATATAGCGCCTTTTACAAATGAACGCCATTACACAACACTTTAGATTTAGAGTGACATTGGTCACAGATGGCCTCTCAATTCATGAAGTACATAAGTGACATGTTTTACATCATGGACATCGTCATGCAGTGCCTTTCATTTAGTGTCACCTTATTCACCGATGGCTGCTCTTTATTGTAACTCAATATAGAAAACACATAAGGAACTTTTCATATAGCGCCTTTTCATCCTGAGAGCAATTAAATAGCGCTTTGTATTTAGAGTGGCATCGGTCACCGATGGCCCTCATATTATTGTAACTCAAATAAGGAAACACATTAATCACGTTGTATATAGCGCCTTTTTGTCATAAATATTATCATATAGTACTTTATATTTAGAGCAATCTTTACACAAGTCTGTCCCATATAGCGCCTTTTCAATATGAACATCATCACGTGGCACTTCAGATACCTTTACAATGACTCAAGTAAAGGAGCACGACAGGCACCATTTATAGAGTCCTGAGGACCACCATATGGCACTTTACATTCTGAGTGGCACTTATGACTGGTGGGCTCCCTTTATTGTAACTCAGTTAAGTAAGCCCCCCTTCCATATAACGCCTTTTGGTTGGCACTGCCTACCAGTGTTGACAATATGAGTACTGAGAGGGTCAGGGCATACAGGTGGTCACCAGTTGGCGTTAATACTGTGCCATTCACAGGTAACGGTATGCCCAGATACAATACATGTCTGTTTTCAGATCTGAATGATATGAGAGGTTAGGTGGGTCACCAAAGGACATCAGGGGGCTTTCCAAATTCAAACTTTTTTTTTCATAATGTGCCTGTGAAGGCATTTTGGTGTATTTTGTGCCCAGTGATCATCATGCCAAGGCTCCTTAAATTCTTTCCATATTTCCACTCTTATAGCCCTGCCATTAAAGAGGGGCACTAAGAGGCACACAGGGTATCGAGGGTTGAATCAGCAGCCTCAGGGATTCTTTCCCAGTGTTGTAGCATCCAGACTTCACTTCTGGGCAAGCCTGACCACCCCTTGCAACGTCAGGACAAGGCAGGAACCAACCTTGGATGGCATGGCAGTCTGCCCAAGGACAATGAAGGAGGAGTCATTTTGGCCCCAGTGAGCCACAAGGCAGACCTACTGATTTCAAAGCCCCAATCTGGGGAGAAGCACAAAGTCACGACTTCTTTGTTCCGCTTGTCATTTGGGACAAATAAAAAGAGACGACTGGATTGGTGTCCCAAACTTCTCCATTGTTTCAGAATGTCATTAATCCTCCTGACGGAAATGATGGTGTGGCGTCACTACGTGCGATGTCACGACACCAACTTATTTAGAATGACAACGTGACACTCTTGTTATTGTACTTTTGTTCAAATTTTTATATTGTTTTAATATGAAATCCTTCTGAACGTTTTGAAATCAATTCAAGCTTTACCTCCTGACTCACTGATACGAGAAAACCCCCACTTGTGATTTACACGTCTTATTTAGGCAAGACACTAAGCTTTTTGGGGTCCCCCACCCTACTTGTAGCCCCTTAGACCACAACACCCCTCATTTTTAGGTCATTTTGGATCAAATTTTTGGCAGGACATTAGACCCTAATGACGAGGAGTTAAACCAGCAAAACTGTCCAGAAGGACAGTGGACCCCCAGGAGGTTCACCTCCTAATGTGAAATGAGGGGTCCTCGTGTCTCCTTGTCACAAAAGGACCAGTAGTGGTGCTTTGTGGATTGTCATCATGTTGGACAGGTGGATTGTCATCTGATGTGAATGTCGAAGTTGGTGATCATGGATGTGTTCCTGTCTTTGCCGGTGGTCCTCACCCTCTAAGTGCCATGCCCAGAAAGTTCAAAGTGACATTTTTCAAACCTAAGCATGTGACGTATCGTTTCAGGCTATTTCAAGGTTGGCAATTCCAAATATGATGTTGTTTTTGAGTTTTGATCCTTCAGTAGCCCTCAATTGGTGAGGGGTGATAAATTTCTATTACAATCGAGAATATTTAGAATGGAAACATTTCAATTGAAGCACACATTTGAATACTTCAAATATCTGAGGCAGCTCTTCTTATTTACTATGCACTCCCACCTAATAAAGATAATCACCACAGTTCTTACTCTAATTCAGACTTTTGATTTTTTGTATTCAAAAAGTTATCTGGTGTCACCTTATTAGATCTTCTGGTATCATTCAGTTTATTTCATTATGCCTGCTGATATTTTGGGGTGTGGTTCTTAGAACACAGACGCAGATTCCGGGGGGCCGGTTACAGCAGTTGCATTGGAGGTCATTGTCACGTTCTGTAAAATACGCAGAGAGTTTAGGTGTTATGAACTAGAGAGCTGCAATTAGCACTCAAAAATACCCACTAGAGGGGGAAAACCATCCAACCCCGGCAAGTAATGGGAAGGCAAATGTAAAACCTTTATCAATAAAAATACGTGTTCTTCAAAAAAAAATGCTCTGTAAACAGTGAAGGTTCGAAGAGCACAAAGGGCACAACACAAGTTATCTGATAAGCCCAGCAGGCAACTCGAGGCAAACGAGTCCCGATCCACGAATCGAAAGAAGAGTCGAAAAACAGAGCAAAGGATCAAAAATACAACAAAACACAAAAAGCAAAGAGAAACTCACCAGCGCTGGCACTTTAATGAACCGCAAAGGACTGGGAACCGAGAGAGCTCCTTCTGGGACTTTGGAGCTCCTCTGAGGAGTTTGGTGCTACGTAATAATTTGATAAATGAATCTTTTTATTGTATTAAAATTCTAAATGCGCCCTTTTTTGAAGCTGAAAGTTAATGGACCCTTCTTGCTACAGTTTCTGAAGCTTTGTGCTAAGGAACTCCTAAGTTCTTCACAGAATGAACCGCAAGGGACTCTGGGCTTTTCTTAGCCTTTCTATGGCTGAGGGCGGTCCTTTGATAGTGATAAGTTGGAGACCACCCACAAAAGATGTGGCACAAGGAAAAAGAGACTTCAACATATCGAAATCCAATGAAAAGCAATGTTAATATAAAGAATGAACAAAACAGACGTTAGAGGGACATTTGAACCCGTGACTGAATCATATCACACTCAACAAAGTCATCGTCGTAGGGAATGAAACAAAAGAAACTACAGCAGCATGTTTGTGATGCACCATCTGTTGGAAAGACAAATGCGCTAATGTCTGTAATGCACCATCTCCTGGAGAGACACAGCAAACAGGTGGACACACAGATACACAGATTCTTCTCCTTTTCGTAAGGTGGACTGTTAGGTCCTGTTTAACTCATGTTGGTTCCTTCAATAATGTCAAGTCTTCCAATGCAGCTCCACCCCATTACATCAGCACTTCTATGTTTAATGGAAGGTCTGATGTTCTAATTAATGAAGATCAGACTGTAGTGAGCACTTTGTGGTCCACAGAGTTCAATTTTTGACTTGTCTATCATTATTCTAAAAGTGCTGGTGGATCATCTCAGTGTTGCTTTGCACTGATGTTCCTCCTGGATAGCAGTGGCTTCTTCTTTGGTCCTCTTTGATTTCTTATCATGGAGTCCTGAGATGACGCTGATAGGCCTGCTGTTCCATGGATGTCCTTCTTGGACTCCTTCAATGAGTCATTGCTATGCCCTTGGGCTCATTTTAGCAGGCCACTCTTTCTAATGGAGGTTCTCCACTCTTCGAAATGTCATCCATTTGAGAGGATATCTCTCACTGACATTCCTTAGAAATGGCGTTTTAAGACTTTCACGACCGGCGAGTTTCAACGACTCTTTTCTTCATCCCCTCTGCTATCTCCTTTGCTCGAGATCAAGCATTCTTCTAGAAGCCTCGTGGTGACCCTCATGTGAAGAGGTTTGGATTCAATTATCAATGCAGTCTTATGAATTTAGAGTCAAAGTATCAATGACCTTTGTGTCAGATGTTGGTGGGAGTAATGGAGGGGGCAATTACTTTTTCACACGGGCGATCCAGGTGTTGGATGACTTGATAGACTGAACCGTATGAAGTAGAAGTGGTGCAGCGTGTTCACTGAGTTTCCATTCTGTCTGAAGATCGCAAGCCATCTGTTGTGACAAAACTGCTGAGACCGAGGGGCTCGGCCCTCCCGCATCTTGGTTTCTAATTTAAAGTGGACGTCTACTCCAACCGCAGAGTCTCCAGTGTGCCATTTCTGGTTTTGTTGGCCTTCTCCATCTCCCAAGTCACGCTCCTCCTCGCTATAAAATTTCCTTCTAGGCTCGCCGGGGTTTAATGCTGAATTTTGATGTGCTCGTCAAGGCGCTATATTCACGTACGCAGCCAGCTTCCAATGCCTCCTCGCTCCTCCTGTCTAATTAAACATGGCGCCTGAGCCTCCATATTCCACTCTTGTTGCAGGAGCCGCCTCCCGTATAAAAATAACACATTAGTGAACCGTTAATAAGATTATTAGGGCTACGTTAGAAGTCAATGGGAAGAGCTGAAAGACGTCCAAGTATCTAAATTAATTTGTGTTTTGTAGAACAGTTAATAGTGTTTACGCCTATGAAGTAGCATTACTCATTGTTACAGTATCTAATGACTTCTGATGATTCCAATTCTCAATGGAACGGCTCCATTATTTCATTAAGGATGACTGATTTGGTAAGTAGCGGCTGATCAGCACCGTCGTGTAGAAAGCACTCTCTTTAAGCCTATTTCGAGAAAGACAAATGGCTGGGCTTCGCCAATTAACCCGCGTTTGCGTTTTCTTGGCTTTTTATTTTGCTCTCTCTGCAAACCCAAGTGGCTTCGACTCGACGTGCTCATCTGAACGTTAAGGGGGACGCGGGGTGATCGGCCTGCAGAACGGGGCCTGCTTGACAGAGTCAGCCATCGCTGGAGCCCCCATTCACTCTCATATTCTCATCTAGCGCCCTGTTTAGTGCCAGGATGGCCAGGGGCACACAGGGTGATGTGTTCACAGCTAACTGGGTAAGCAAAAATGGGAGAACGGATGTCAGCAATGAAGGCTGCTGGGATTAGGGTAGGCCTTCTTACGCTATTGGAATTAGCAGGTTCCAAAACCGAATGGAAGGACGGTCATGACGGACCCCAGGAAGTGATGCCACGTCTCACATTCTTTCTTCTGTGGGACACCGAGTTCCTTGGCACGGTTGGATGTGTGGAGTCACCTGCTAGAGAACTACAAATCTCCGCAGGGTTAGGTTTAGGGTTAGGTTAGGGGATAATCACCTTACGGTGATAACAGAATGCATGGGTATACTGTTACAGTCATACAAATATATTTTTTACGGATTTGTCACTCCATATATTTTTAGAGTGCTCTAACCAACTATAATCTGATTGTTTCTATGTAATCCTATCTATAATTATATTAATAAATTTTCATAAGATGTTTAAAAAATACTTTTAATTTTAATAATATGCCTGCTGCCTACACAGCATCGGGAATTTGGAGATGAGGCAGTTCTACTCCCTACACGTGGTGCCAGGCAGTGATGCCATTTTTGTTTTTTTGCCTTATACAATTTCTCGTATTAGGAATTTGTTAGTTTTCATCGCTGGAGCAATTGCAGGTTAAGGGCCTTGCTCAAGCATTGTAGGACCTCTTTTTTTTTTTTTTGGCAGTAACGGGATTCGAACCGGCAACCTTTGGGATACCAGCACAGATCCTTAGCTTTAGAGCCACCACTCCGCCCATGATGTTGCATATTCAGGCAAGTGAGAAGTTTGCTGGACTGTAAGGACCCTACAAATAACTTGGAAACCTCGGCACCCAATTTTGTCTTCATTCTCCCCTCGACTTCCACCTCCAGAAGGTCCAGAATGCGTCCCATAACTGAGCCTGACCTTTTGAATTAGCTTGGGGATTCGGTGGGCATCTCCTGATGTGATGCTACCAGCCGGGTACCCCACACTGGCCATCACAGAGTTGTCGAAGATGTGATGCTGTCTCCTAAGTGAAGAGCGTCTGCTCTGCCTTTTCTTCTCTAATTCCTCTGTGTTATGACACCAGTCCACCCGGATATTGATGCGGACCCCCCAAGTCCTTATCGGAGTGCACCACCTCTCCATCCATTCCTTGAATAGTGACTGGGATCTGGGGCCACAGAAGTCAATAACCAGTTCCTTGGGTTTGAATAGCAGACGACTCTCAAAGTTCTCCACCTGTTTCCACTTCTCGTTCTCATCCCCTTATCGACAGACCCCATAATACCTCAGAATCATCTGAAAAAGAGGGAAGCAAAATACGAAAAAGGAAAGAGCAGAACTTAACAAAATGTGAGTGCCAGGTATTTGATGTGTGATGATGTGATCACTGCAGCACTATATCAGATGGTGGCGTTCCAGTGCTAAGGTCCAAGTTTTCCCATTTTTGCAAACTTAACTTTATGGAGATTTTAGTTTGTGAAGAAATCTTCTGTATTCCTGTGGACTCCTTTTGCCATCTCAGTTTGCGGAACTGCATTGTGGTAAATGCTGGCGGTCAGCCACAAGATCTGCGTTACAAAGGCGCTCAGAAGAAGCTTCTCCTGACTTGTAAACCTCCTGGTGACGTCAGCTAAGATGTCTTCTCTGCAGCCCCCCACTGTGCGTTGTGTGAACACGTCCAGCTCTGGTGTTTTGGCTTTGAATCCTCCTCTGTGTCTCATCTTCTGCTTCAGTCCTGCACCTCGTCTCCCTCGTCATCTCCCTTTTCAGAACAACCATTCACTGCTTGTCTCTCTCGTTGATCTCAAGCTGTTTGACTTCTCTTGAAGGCCAGAGAGATTCTGGAGGGTGGAGATGAGACACAGAGGGCAAACATCCAGTATCCAACACACTGTATCCTAACTACAGGGGGTCTGCTGGAGGAAATCCCAGCCAACACAGGGTGCAAGGCAGGAAACAAACCCCGGGCAGGGTGCCAGCCCACCACAGGGCACACCCACTCGGGACAATTTAGAATCACCAATGAACCTAACCTGCATGTCTTTGGACTGTGGGAGGAAACCCACGCAGACACGGGGAGAACATGAAGGAGGCGAGAAGTGAACTGCGAGGCAGCAGCGCTACCCACTGCGCCACCGTGCCGCCCCACAAGACAGCTTACAACCGTAAAGTCAGACAAACAAGCCGTTGTCAAAATCCTTCATCCCAGTCATGAGACCCACTGGCTTTTCAACAGAACACACCCAGGAAGTGCTCAACGCTGACTTTTGCGCTGTTGTGACAATGACACATAGCCTCCAGGCCGCAGCCATACTCTGAGTGTATGGGGATTTGGGATTCTATCCATCGTGAAGGTTTTGTCACTTTTGTCATTTATCCCCTCTCTCCTTTTCTTGTCCCCTTTCTCTGTTTTATGTGATATTTTCGACTTTGCCTGGTCCCTCTCCTCAGATTTACTTTTGGAGGGGCTCCATTGTTGAATCCCATTTAAGATGCCTCGGTGCTCCTGGTGGTTGTTCTCATCGGATCCTTTGATGTCTTTCTTTTGTAAGTGACACTCACTGTAAGATGTCACACCAACAGCGCGCTCTGCTCCGAGTGATTAGGACGCTGCCTTCATAGACATTTGTCTTCCACCCACCAGTCGAGTGACCCCCTGACATTCCTCCTCCTTCATCCAGGCTTGCGGCCAACACAGAACCAGGTTGGATTACATACATCTGAGAGGCATATGTAGACGTGACAATCTGTGAGTGGGCTACGGGACAAGAAGCAACCCAAAGACCCCCTAGCACTTTTACTATATTGGTGAACTTGCAGGGGCATCAGCTAAGTGGGCCAGGGTGGGTCGTCTCTTATCTGAGATGGACGCGTAGTCGAGTGCAGCTGTGGCACAAACTGAGCCGGACAGGCTGGCACCGGTCTCAGGCAGCTCGCCGTGCCAACGTACATCAAAGCTGAGTTTGTCTGCTCGGGTTGAATGAGAAGTGAGGTGCAGGCAAGTGGCAGAAAAAAATTAAAAGTGAACGCATGTGCCATCTCAGTGTGTGTAAGTCACACTTGTGTGTAAACTTCTACATCTTCCTTGGAATTCACACCAACTCCCATGGCTGTGACTGAGCGTGAGCAGAGCGGCCTGCTCCACACACACACACACACACACACACACACACACACACTCAGGTCTTTCATTTATATATGTTGTGCTTACCCAGCCGGGACGCCTCTTCTTTATATGGTGTTGGGGAGCAAGCTTGGCCTGAACAGTAACCTCCCCCGGGACACTAGATGGCACTTCTCCTGGCTGGCCGTGATGCCTCAGATTTCTGCAGGGCTCCATGGGAGATGAAGTCCTCTACGACCCTGCTGGGATCCAGGGGTGCCAGCCGGGGGCACTGCAGTGGTTCCTGAGCCCATGTGGGTGGTTCTTCCGTCACACCCAGAAGTGCAGCTGGAAATGTGTCATCAAACACCTGGAGCACTTCTGGGTGGGCTATAAAAGGGGCCAGCAGCCACCACTCTGGGAGACAGAATCAGGAGGAGGGAGACGAAGCTTGACCGGAGAGGAGAATTGTGTGGTTCTGTGCTTGTGTTGTGCCTGTGAGAACGGGGAAGGCGTAGCCCACAGGCGAAGAAAAGAAAAGAATAAACTTGTGTTCTTATAAGTGTGCCTCTGGTGTCTGTCTGAGTCCGGTTGGGTGGCCAGCACGCCCCCTAGAATTGTTACACTCCTCTTCATGGCAGGCGTTGTCCTCCTCCTCCTCCTCCTCCTCGCGACTCAGGCTCCCGGAGTGGTGGCTGCTGGCCCCTTCCTTTTATAGTCCACCCAGAAGTGCTCCAGGTGCTTGACCTCCTGCCTCCATTTGCACCTCCCCTTGTGTGGCTGAACTACGGCCCAGATGGGCCCAGGAACCCCTGCAGCACCTCCTGGTGGCCACCCCGGATCCCAACAGGGCTGTGAAGAGGTCCATCTCCCATGGAGCCCTGCGGGTATCTGAGGCACCACAGTCACCCAACGGGGCTGCCACCAAGTGGTCCGGGGGAGGTACAATGCAGCCCATGCTCGATCCCCAGGAACATATACAGAAGGGGCGTCCTGGCCGGGCATGGGCCCTGGCCGTCCACCACAACTGTCTACTAATGTGCTAGTGAGATGAAGAGAAGTGATGGAAGGTCATTGAAAGTAAGCAACAGGGAAGGAATGATTGGATTATATATGAAATAATAATGAAGTCAAAAGTTGAAACAGCAGTTGAGAAGACAAACAAGTAAAGAACACAACAGAAGCTGCACTGGGCTGAATAAGTTAGGAGGACCTCAAACAGTGGAAGGAATGTGAAAGATCTGCAGTGAAGTTTGAGGGAAGGGAAAGTGGCCAAAAAGACCGATCTAGATCTATCTTGTGGGCCTTACCAGAAAATGGAGATCTGAAGAACATCCCAAATTACAGAAGGCCAGCGCTGATCTCCCATCTCTACAAAATAATGCTGAACATTGTGCATGCAAGATGGAAGAGAAAGTTGAGTGAGGACCAAGGAGGCTTCAGAAGAGACAGCAAGTTCCATCCAACAGATCCTACCACGTTGGTCCAATGCTAAAGAAATGCAGAATAAGTTGAGAAACTTCTGTCCCTGTTTCTCTGACTATAAGAAGGTGTTCAGCTCGGCATGGAGGGCACTGGAAGCTTCAGAGAAGATGAAGAGAGCAATAAAATGCAGGTGGAGGCTGCCAAGACCAGGAAGGGACAGAGTGACATGGTAAGGGTGACAATAGGTAGCAGACCCAACGGCCCCCACTATTATTCATAACAGTTCTGGAAGGGATGGACATGCAAGACCACAAAGGTGTGGGGTTACAGTGAACCAGACTGGAGGACCAACTGCAGACTCGGTTAACAGAAGTGTATGAAGCTCATCAACAGTGACGGTGATGGGCGACCACAATACGGCACATCCATGCATAAGCAGGAAACATCTTGACACATGTGGATCACTTCATGTACACGGTGGGGAGGCTTTTGGTAACCAGGAACAATGGGGATCAGTAGAGCAAGTGGCCACAATATGGAGGAGCAACAATATCAAGAGAACAACCAAAATGGGAATGCTGGATGCTTAGGTGTATTCCACCATGCTGGACTTTAAAAGCAGGAGATGTAGGCCAGATGTGAAAGAAGCCCAGACACAGACGGACACAAAACACACACGTTTACATTCCCAGCTCTTCCTTCTCACAGCTCAGTGCACCAAACAGAACTTCAACTCACAAGTCTCTCCCCGCCTCTACTCCACTAATCCACTCACAAGCTGGTGAGAGGCGGAAGTGCTGCCATCCAGGGCTGCGGAATCGTCCAGGTGCCACCTGGTGGTGTGCCACCGACCCCAACAGGGTTGGAGCTTCCAAGCTCCCTTTCGTTGGCCCTGATGTAATTCGGGGGTTAATTGCTGCCCTGTTGCGCCCAGGGGGAAGATATTGCTACCCCTTCTGGTCCTTCCCTTCTCCAGGTGTCCCCGTGAGGCAAGGCCCCGGTCATCGGCCACAAAGTTCAGTGCATTTGAAATGGTGTGGGAAGAGAAAATGAGAAGAACAAAAAAACAGAAAAATGGTCAATAGGGCGAGAAGGGTTCAACCAAAGGGGAATTAAAGTAACCGAGTCCCAAGACACAAATCCAAATCAAGAGGCCAGGAAATCCGGATGACAGCAAATCAATCAATCAATCAATCAATTCCATCAGTAAAATCCCATCAGCTTCAGGGCTTTTATTAGTCTATCAAGGGCCTGAGGCCCATCTGACTCTCGCATTGTAAGATCCGTCATCTTGGACTTTGTCTTTACTTCCCTGTTTTGTTTCTTCGTCTACAGACACTTGGCTGACACCTTCATTCAGTTCCTTTGCTCTTTCCGTCTCCTTCTCAATGAAACATGCCGTCCTCGCCTCCGACAGAACAGATTGCTTGATTTCAACCCGTCTGGCCTTCCGTCATCCGCCTTAGAAGTTTCGGGTTTTTTTTTTCTATCGTTTTCTTAGGAACATTTTTCCCCTCGAGTGCGGCTTTCGGGGATTTCCGAAGCCGAGGAATCGAGTCGTTTTCGTCGTCGTTTGCTTCCTTGTGCTTTGAGCAGGTTCATCCTGGAGCTCCGTCTTCTTTTTCTTATATGTGAGGCCCTGTTGGTGGCCATGTTACTAGGAGGTTGTGGCGCAGCAGCGTAAAGCTGGCACCAAGCATAGGAAAGTGTGCGGGATTTGGATTCGTAAATGAAAAAACAAAAACACATTGTGACATCATCGGTGACTCGGTTGTAAGAAGGGGAGGAATGTTATTTACTTCACAGCACGCCAAGGACCAAACTGTTTATAAAGCACAAGAAGATTATCTCAGGCTTGACGCTTGTTTTTGGATGCATGGCAGCTGATGATGACATTTTATTTATTTATTTATTTATTTATTCCATCCATCCATCCATTTTCCAACCTGCTATATCCTAACTACAGGGACACGGGGGTCTGCTGGAGCCAATCCCAGCCAACACAGGGCACAAGGCAGGAAACAAACCCTGGGCAGGGCGCCAGCTCTACCCATATTTATTTATTTATTTAGTTATTTATTTGGGTAGTTTTTTTTGTCACCCTGAGGCTATCAGAAGGTTGTGGGTTCGAATCCCGTAAACACCATTGGGCCCTTAACCTGCAGGGCGTGACGTTAATCTGCAGCCCTCCAAAGTACAAGGACAACTTGGGGGCTGGCAGCAGGATTGGCACCCCAGCCACCGTAAAAAAAAAAAAACTGTTCAAATTCCATCTGATCCAGGGATGGTGCTGAGGTGTCACCCGCTGCAGGGCAGGTCCTAATCCGGGATGCTGTGATGGTTTGTCCCGTGGAGGGTGTGGCAATGCGCGGTGTCAGCGTGTGATCCTAACCTCTTAGTCTGATGACGTTCCAGTGTTTTGTTGAGAATTTCGATTAAGGATACAATATTCAATACAAGACAATTTATTATTGTAGAGCCCAAAATCACACAAGACGTGCCGCAATGGGCTTTAACAGGCCCTGCCTCTTGACAGCCCCCCAGCCTTGACTCTCGAAGAAGACAAAGAAAAACTCACAAAAAAAAGGGAAAAAACTGAAGAAACCTTGGGAAAGGAAGTTCAAAGAGAGACCCCCCATCCAGGTAGGCTGGGCGTGCAGTGGGTGTCAAAAAGAAGGAGGGGGGGCAATACGACACAACACACAGAACAGAACAAATCCTCAATATAGTATAAAAATAAAAATATTACAAGTACTGGGCAGAATTTAACAGTAGATGATATCCCATAATAGGATTTGGATTTGTTTAGAGTCCTGGAGACCTCGGCCATCAAGTTGCCTCCCACAATTGGCCATTCCACAGCTGAGACAGCCAATCCGATGACAGGACCCCTCTACCTGATGATTCCTGTGATTCTCCATCAGGGATGAGTTGACCTTAGGCAGGCAGGCAGGTGGGCACTGCACTGCACTGACTTCCTCTCTCAGTCCTCTGGAGATCATCCATGGGAAATCCTGACGAGGGCCATTGATGACATCACTTCCAGTCCCGAAGATGCCACTTCCATTTCCAGTGCTATCAATGACATCACTTCCGGATTGTGGTCCCCGATGATGTCACTTCCTGTATCGACCTTTTAAAGCCACCATATTCTTACACTCAGATCAGTTCTGTTTTGGGCTCGAACCTTTGAACATCTCAACAAAATGAGGACATGTTATACAGGCGGCTGCCCCAAACCTTTTGATGTCTTGTGACTGTTTTGGTGACAGTAGATGTTGGGAAGCTGATGTGAACGGTTGGTAGCGTTTTGTAATAAGAACTGTAATAAATGTGGGGCTCACCGAACACTCAGGGCTCACTTCATGAACTGAGACAGGCTTCACATGCTCTCCAGTGCTTTTCTATGTTGTGAAATAAAGTCTCGACTCTGATGGCCTTTCTAAAGACTCGGCTTGTTTCTCCACAACATGTTTCGTCGAAGTAGACCATTGGAAAATGACGTAATTAAGGATTACCAGGCCCGATTTCTGCTTTGGCCGGGTTTCTCACCTTATCCCGGTTTTGTGCATGTCCATGTAAACGCGCTCGGTGTCTCCCTTCACTTATCCTAGTGGGGGTCTGAGACGTTTCCAACTGGGATGTGATCGTCCTGGAGGGTCACTGGGGACAAATGAGTTTTCCCGCTTTTTCTGTTGTGTTTTGTAAAACAAAGAATTCTCATTTTGGATTTGACTTATCAAGCCAGAGGTTTAGGGTTTAATTTCCCTTGCAGGGCATTTTTTTTTTTTTTTTGACATAAAAAGTATTTTGTAAACATTAAAAGCCAGGACCTCATGTTAGGCCTGACCAAATCTGCACACAGTACTCCAGGTTTGGCCTCGCTGGTGTGTCATAAAGCTAAAGCACAACCTCCTTTGACGTGAACTCGACATATCAAGGCGCTATATAACCTAATACTCTGGTAGCCTGATCACTGGATTCTTACAATACAATACAATTTATTTTTGTGGAGCCCATAAATCACATAAAGATGGCCATGATGGGCTTTAATAGGACCTGACTTTTGACATTCACCCCAGACTCTCTAAGAAGACAAGAAAACCCTTGTAAGGGAAAAAAAAATGGAAGAAACATCTGGAAAGGCAATTCAAAGAGAGACGTAGGTGGGGAGCTCAGTGTGTGTCAGAAATACTTGGGACATTAAAAGTATTGTAACGATGTTGACAAGATGTTTCCGCCAGAGATGTGTCACCCATAGTAAGGCCTGGCATTCCATCAGCAGCTTCAGAGCTGGCAGCAGGGGAGCCTATAAAGACAGCAAGCCTGCAGACTCACAAACAGAATTCCATCTCCAACCTTTAAAGAACAGCAAGGCACCTAAAAAGAGCAAAGGGTCCATTTTGGCACTCGCCATCAGCACTACATTGGTGTCAACAGTGGGATGAGGAGAAGATGTTTGATTTAGCAAAGCTCAACCTGCTAGTGGACCCGCTTGGCTCTTCTGAGGAGTTCCTGCCGAGTCTTGAGTACCAAGCCAGGTAGTCGAAGCAAAAACCTTGCTGACTTTTAAGAAAGATCTGAATGAGATATGGAGACAGCTTCTTGTTAGCTGAATGGTGAGCCCCCTCTCATTCGTCAAACTTCTTATGTTCTTCAAAGTGAGGGCACACTTTTGAGGGGTTAATGGGCAAGGGGTAAACCAATGAACCAAATGAAAGGGGCGTCTAAACTGGATCTGGGAATTCTGTAATTCTGGAGGGATCTTTCTACTGTATTAGACTTGTCGGACCACCATTCAAAGGCGTGTTGGTGACCACCTACCCACGCTCTCCAGTAGCACAAGGCTACCCCTGTGGACTCTTCATACCCCAGATAGACCCCCGTCAGACTGTCTGTTACCCCCCAGAGTCCCCCAACACAACATTTATAGTGTAACAAACCTTTGGTCACCAGCATCATCTTTACAAGACAAAGCAGAGATGTGAGCAGAGACCACCAGTATGGCTTACGGGGGCTCCGTTGTGCTCACGCTGCTAAAGTCTCCTGTGTTTGACTCCTTCCATGGCAACTGACTTCCATTTGTGAGGCTGCCAGGTAAACCAGCCGTCTGTTTTAATTCCACCAAGCTAGGTGGGCTTGTGATTTGTACCCGTGCATGGCGGTGGTACGTTGACTACTTTGGTAACGCTTGATTGGTCCGATGAGCGGCCGCTTTACGTATGAACTGCAGCTCATCAAAACATTCAGGCTTCCAACTTCCAAATGCGTGACTCACCTAAATGTTGCACATCACCGTGTCACCCTGTGAAGTTGGTCACATTTGTGTCCCACATCTGTGATGAGTTTATCCTCTGAAAGACTCGAAAGGCCGAGTTTGACGACAGCCATCAGTCTGAGACATGTAAGTGAAGTGGAAGGGGCCACCGAGATAAAGATGGATAGAGAAGAACTCAGCAGGGACCACCGGCAAACAGCGCGGCTCACAACCCGGTGATCCTCTCAGAAACAATGAGCCGCTCAGGGGGACGTCAAGCAGTCTGTAACAGCGACCTTTTGTTCCTAATTAACATGCCATGTCTGCAAACTTGGGGTCTTTCAAAGTGCCGGGACCACTCAATCAAACAATCAACACCATTGAGCGACGGGCAACCACCTTG
Source organism: Polypterus senegalus (assembly GCF_016835505.1). Lineage (NCBI taxonomy): Eukaryota > Metazoa > Chordata > Cladistia > Polypteriformes > Polypteridae > Polypterus > Polypterus senegalus. The sequence goes on along the minus strand of NC_053158.1, from coordinate 206,877,056 downwards.
GGTGGAATGAGATGTGGGCCCCCATGGGGACCTGAACACTGCGGCACTGTCTGCCCGCCGGCTAATTACTCGTGACTCCCCCTGACCGGGACATGGCCCTTTGGGCGCCTGTGGGGGGGGACACATTGTCTGGAAAGCCCCTTAAATCTTCCTGTCTCACGGTGGTCAACTAAATGGGATTACAGTGGAGCTGGAGAGGGAAGAGCCAGCCTGGCTGTGGGTTATATAGCGCCTTTCACTTCTATCTATCTATCTATCTATCTATCTATCTATCTATCTATCTATCTATCTATCTATCTATCTATCTATCTATCTATCTATCTATCTATCTATCTATCTATCTATCTATCATATAGCATCTTTC